>NC_073386.1:39572286-39739786 GCF_028641065.1 Leucoraja erinaceus
CATGACGAAATGCAAGGTGATGGACCTCTGTTTACAGCTGTGGAGCACACGTAATCAGTGTTTCTGGCCAGAGCACAAGACAGTTTAATCAGTCAAAACTGTGCTTAAACTGAGTGATGTGGAGCGATTGTGTTTAGGAATGCATTGACCTTGAGGAACTGTGAAAAATTTGGAATCAATTTTATTAAATCATCACATTCCATTTGGGAAATTGCCTCTTTCATGATCATTCCCTCATCAACTTGCTTAAATAGAAACTTCTGAATGAAAAGACGGTTGCTTTCCTGTCTTTAAATTCCGAATGCACAAACATTTAGCATGGGTCACTGCCCGTACCTGAGCCTCTCACAATCAGGGACAACTTTCTGGCATTTAACCTTAGGGAATACTTGGAACTCGGAAGAAGGGTCTCAACCATTCCTTCTCTCCAGAGTTGCTGCTTGTCCCACTGAGTTACTCCAGCTTTTTGTGTCAATCTTTGGTTTAAACCAGCATCTGCAGTTCCTTCCTATTCATCTCCAGATATCTTCCTTACCACAATATAACAACCAAATTCAGAGCATGTCAAATGCTCCAATCACTCTTAAGATAAAAATGGCTCCGATTACAGCGTCTCAAATAAAATAATTGTGTCAGAGACAACAGATGGCACAAATATTTATGCTTTATTAAGAATGGACTGCTAGATCCATACCAATACATTAAATCAGCAAGTAATTAAGTCTTACCAGCTGAGAATGTCCTATTGAGGTTAAGTCAGTGGATCAGGCTAAGTGAGCCAATTCTGAAACGTGACAAATAATCATATGCAAGACATTCGGGCAAATGGGATTAGTATAGATGGGTGCAATAGCTGACGTGGATGTATTGAGACAAATTACCCACTTCTGTGCTGTATGATTTCACGAAGCAAGACTCTTCCTCTTGAACATTCAGGCTAAGGAAGGCGGTACACATGTCCATGCCAAGTGAGACACATGCTGAAGACATGATGTGATGAAGCATCCTAATTAACTATTGCTGGCGCTCAGACAATAGGTGCAGGAGTTGGGCATTCGGCCTTTTGAGCCAGCACCGCCATTCACTGTGATCATGGCTGATCATCCACAATCAGTACCCCGTTCCTGCCTTCTCCCCATATCCCTTGACTCCGCTATCTTTAAGAACCCACGGGAAACCGGTTGTTCATGAGGGAATTGACAGGGAAAAGGAAAACATTTTCTCTCACAACAAAGGAACAGTTTTGTAACTCACCAGTAAAGTCAGGTCGACACCTACACAGGTAATCGTTGTTTAACTGTACGCAGTCAAGCATACCCTTGTGATCACATGGATTTGGCCGACATTCATTGACATCCCCTTCACAGCGTTCGCCACTAAAACCAGGCGGACAAATGCAGCTGTAGCCCCCAATTTTGTCGATACACTGGCCGCCATTTAAACACTTATACTGAGCAGTCCGGGGATCAAAATCAGGTTCACAATCATCGTTGTTTATTTCACACAGAATTCCTGTGAACAGAAAATAGTTATGTTACAACCTACACTACTATTAATCATTGTGATGTTTGTACATGACCCGCTTTCCCTTCCTCTTCTCACTTCCTTGTCTTAAATTAATTATATACAGCTATTAAGTTTGGTCAAGCGATTATCCCAGGCATCTAAAAGGTAGTCCTGCGACCTGCACCACAGATTATCTTTCCCAACTCTGTTACCAAGAAGAAATAACCATTTGCAGTAGAAAAATAATCTGCAAAGGGACAATGTAGTCAGATTTGGTGTCCAACACATTCAGGAACCACATAAGACTTCACATAACCAACGTGCACCTTCAATGGAAGCAATTATTGTAGCTTATGTTAAAAGGTGTGAATGAGGACTCTTTCATCAGTGAGGTGCCTGAGATTTAAGGGCACCCCCCTGTACACCTCCAGGGTCATGAAAAAGAAAGCAAATTAGAAATAGAAATAGAATCAAATTGCAGAGATGGCTCTAAAATGGCAGCAAAAAGCACTCAGCCAGAGGAACTCAGCAGTCCAGGCAGCATCTGTGGAGGCAAATGTACAGATGACATTCAGGGCCATTCTTCAGAGGAATCAGATAGAAGGGGCGTGAGCAAAACATGCACCTGTCTTTTTCCCTCCACAGTTGCAGGCTGGCATACACAGTTCCTCCAGCAGCTTGATTTTGCTCACATTTCCTGCATCTGCAGTCTCTTGTCCCTCGAGAATGGCAGCACTAGTTGGATCATTCAATGCCCCAACCACTGAAAGGGAGTCATTAAACTCTTTCCTCCCTTAAAACCATTTCACTGCAGCCTAGGCCCATTGGACGTGACAATTACCAAGAGACACATGCCAGCCAGTAACCTGGGAATTAATATCTCCAATGCAAAAGAAAGATAACAGCCTCCCAAGGCATGGGTATAAATCTAAAGGCACAGTTCGTTCATTACCTGCAGTCCCTGGGGGACAGGAACACTTGTATTCATTCACCAGGTCGATGCAAGTCCCTCCATTCTGACAGCGCGAGAGTCGGCATTCATTCACCTCATATTCACAGCTGAGTCCCTTGTAGCCTGGAACACACTGAAGTCATGGGAGCCACCATTAGTAGTTATTTAAGTTATTGCATCAGCCAAGGGTGGCACAGTGTCGCAGAGGTAGAGTTGCTGCCTTACAGCGTCAGAAACCCAGGTTCGATCCTGACTACGGGTGCTTATCTGTAAGAAGTTTGGATGTTCTCCCCATCACCTGCATGGGTTTTATCTGGGATCTTCGGTTTCCTCCCACACTTCAAAGACACTATAGGGTTGTAGGTTAATTGGCTTAGTACAACTGTAAATTGTTCCTATCGTGTGTAGGATTGTGTTAGTGTGTGGGCATTGCGCGGACTCAGTGGACCCAAGAGCCTGTTTCTGTGCTGTATTTCTAAACTAAACTAAACATTTCTTCTGGATGTCACAGCAAGTTACTGCATTAATTTGATTATCAAACAAAGGTGGCCTGGAGCCACAATTAGCACTGCCAGGCAGGAACCTAGGTTCCATTCTAAGCTCTTGAAGTCTGAATGTTCTCCCCACGCTCGTTTAGGTTCTTCCAGAGTGGTTTGGTTTCCTCCCACAATAACAAGCCTCTTTGGCAAGAGTTGATATGTGCCATAATCAACCTCTCGGGGCAGGAGTTGATGACGATGGATGCAAGTGCTTTGGGATGTTCGTCATTGAGAAAGTTCATCATGTTCTTCTTGAGCACTGGTATGATAATTGTCCTTTTGAAACCGATGAGATCCTCAGACTGCAGAAGCAAGAGGTTAAAGACCTCCTCAAATACTCCAGCCAGTTGGTCACCTAGTCATGCTGTCTGGGTCGAACACTATCCGTGGATTTACCCACTTCAAAGGATGCTCTTACGTCAGCCTCAGAGACCAAGATCACAAGGTCGTTAGGGGCTGTGGGGAATTATGTAGGTACTTTGTTGTTCTCCGTCAAACCATTATAAATATTTTCTTTCTGCTGGGATGTTTCCAGAAGTGTACAGAAAATTAATCTTGAATTCTTGGAGTCCCCAAAGCTCATTCCCGACAGTCGATGACCACGCCAATGTGCCCAAGATGACAAAATTCCAATTCCGTTTTTGCTGCAATTCCGCTGTTTCTTACCAACTGAGCCACAAGGGGGAGCTCCTGGTCAAAGTTTTAACCAAAAGCTGCAACAATTTATATGCTTGGCTTCCCTGCCTATAGGAGATGACCTTGCATCGGTTCTCACAGCTCCTGTGATGCATTCTTAGGATTTTCTGCCTTCAACAGCCCACAATAGCAATGTACACAGAAGCCCATGGCAGAATCATCCATGTAAAAGCAGCGACAATGCGTGAAGTTAAGCATGACTGACTAGGTGCCTCTGTGTCACCCTGAGCACCTTTTCCACGTGGGTATGCAATCTTCAAGCTTCTGGATGGGAACATGTACAAAGGTCCTGTCTGCTATCTCCAGGGGAGCTACCTGATATTTGACATTTGAAGAGCGAGGGAGTTCGGCAATATCCTAAGAAATAGCTTCCTCCTTGCACTGGGTACACATACTGCACCCAGAGAGAGATATCGGCATGAAAGCAGTCACTGCATTTAAGCAAGGGCATCATTGGCTCCCGACTCAACATGACTGGACCAAGCAAACAATGTGAAATCAAAGAACAAAGTCCCAGGAACTCAGCAGGTCAGGCAGCATCTGTGGAAGGAATGGACAGACAATGCTTCGTGTCAGGACCTTTTCTCAAAACTATGTGGGACTGGTGTGCACAGATTGGCTGCAGCGTTTACACTGCACACTGATAATTATATTTCAATAGGTATTTTAAAATGTTTTGGTTCAAGTGTTTTCCATAAGCTGAAGTTAATTCCTGCTCTTTCTGAAGCACAGCTGTGCCTCCTGCTAGTCATCATCAGCCCCTTTGCTCCAACTGTTCGAGCAACTGACAAGGTTCCGCATGGTAGGCTGCTCTGGAAGGTTAGATCGCATGGGATCCAAGGATAGCTGAATGGATAGCAAATTGGCTCCATTGAAGGAAGCAGAGGGTGATGATGGATGGTTGCTTCTCGGACTGGAGGCTTGTGACTAGTGGTGTGCCTCAGGGTTCGTTAATGTTTGTCATCTACATCAATGATTTGGATGAGAACATACAGGGCAAGTTATCAAGTTTGCTGATGATACAAATGTGGGTGGTTTTGCAGAAAGTGAAGATGGTTGTAAATGATTGCAGCAGGATCTGGATTGATTGGCCAGGTGGGCAGAGGAATGGTTGATGGAATTTAATACAGAGAAGTGTGAGGTGTTTCAATGGCAGGGCTTATACAGTGAATGGTAGGCCTCTGGGGAGTGTTGTAGAGCAGAGGGATCTTGGAGGGCAGGTGCGTGGTTCCTTGAAGGTAGAGGCGCAGGTAGATAAGGTGGTCAAAAAGGTTTTTGGCACTTTGGCCTTCATCAGTCAAAGTATAGAAGTTGGGAGGTCATGTTGTAGTTGTATAAGATGTTGGTGAGACCACATTTAGAATATTGTGTTCAGTTCTAGGCACCATGTCTGGATCTGGATGTAGTACGCTGAAAAGCTATAGGTAGAACATCACTCAGCACTGGACAATTTTTGTTTTTACATTTTATCAAGCCAATTAACCTACAAACCTGTACGTCTTTGGAGTGTGGGAGGAAACCGAAGATCTCAGAGAAAACCCACGCAGATTACGAGGAGAATGTACAAACTCCATACAGACAGCACCCATAGTCGGGATCGAACCCAGGTCTCTGGCACTGCATTTTTGCTGTAAGGCAGCAACTCTACTGCTGCGCCACCGTGACTGTAAAAGATATTGTCAAGATTGAAAAGGTTCAGAGAAGATTTACCAGGATGTTGCCAGGATTAGAGGATGTGAGCTATAGGGAGAGGTTGAGTAGGCTGGGTCTCTATTCCTTGGAGCCCAGGAGGATGAGGGGTGATCTTATAGAGGTGTACAAAATCATGAGAGGAAAAGATGCACAGAGTCTCTAGCCTAAAGTAGGGGAATTGAGGACCAGAGGACATAGGTTCATGGTGAAGGATTTAGTTCAAGTTCTTAGAAGAAGTTCAAACGATTTAATAGGAATCTGAGGGGTAACATTTTCCACACAAAGGGTGGTGGATGTATGGAACAAGCTGTCAGAGGAGGTATTTGAGGCTGGGTATCCCAATGTTTAAGAAACAGTTAGACAGGTACATGGGTAGGACAAGTTTGGAGGGTTATGGACCAAGCGCAGGCAGGTGGGACTAGTGTAGCTGAGACATGTTGGCAAAAGTTGGGCTGAAGGGCCTGTTTCCACTGTATCACTCTATGACTCTCATCTTTCTCCAAATGAAGAGTCGGGTCTCTTGAAAGTGCTCTCTTTCTGAAGAATGGTCCCGACCTGAAACAACACCTATCCACGTTCTCCAGAGATGCTGCCTGACCCGCTGAGTTACTTCAGCACCTTGAACGTGGTTTAAATTATTCTCTTGAACGTGCTATCTATGCATGCAAAGCGAGTTTCTCCAGCTCCCCATCTCAGTTCTCTTGCGTTTATTTCCTCTGATGTTGCAATAGACAATAGGTGCAGGAGTAGGCTATTCTGCCTTTCGAGCCAGCACTGCCATTCAGTTTTGATCATGGGTGATCATCCTCAATCAGTACCCCGTTCCTGCCTTCTCCCCATATCCCCTGACTCAGCTATCTTTAAGAGCTCTATCTAGCTCTCCCCATTATAACAGACCTAAAGCACTGGACTGATCAGCGCATGAGAAGAGTTGGTGAACCACTCACCTCGCAAGCGTAGCTGCCCGGGTAATCCCTGCAGGTGCCACCATTGTGGCATGGGTTTGACGCACAGTCATCCACATCCTGCTGGCAATAGCTGCCTGTGTATCCAGCCATGCATTGGCATCGATGACTGTTGCCAGTGTTGATGCAAATCCCCGAATGTTGACAAAGTTGCGGCACAGTCAAGCCTGGTAAGGTGGAGGTGAAGGGAAAACAGTTAACAGAACATCTGCCTGGAATGGAATCAAAATGAAACAAATTCAGGGGCAACGTCCACCCCATTGAAAGGCTTGTGGGGACAAAACACAAGCCAAGTCACACACCAACGCTAGTTGGAACATTATCTTCAAGTATTATGCTGGCCTTCACCCACCTCTATGGAGAGCTGCCACCTCACACGACACATCTGGTACGTCACAGTACAGGCCGGTCCAGCCACTCTGGCAGAGGCAGCGGTATGTGGCACCTCGCTGCATGCACTTGCCTCTGTTCTTGCAGGGCGAGCCACTACACAGGTTTACCAGGGTCTACAGCACAGAATAAGGCAGCGTTATTTAACATTCATTCATTCTCTCATGAGAGGAATACATCAGGTAGATGTACAGAGTCTTTTGCCCAGATTAATGGTATTGAGATTCAGAGGACATAGGTTTAAGGTAAGGGGGGGGGAGATTTAATAATTAGCTTAGGGGTAACTTTTTCACACAAAGGGTGGTGAGTGTATGGAACGAGCTTCCAGATGATGTAGTTGCACGCACTATAGCAACATTTAAGAAACATTTAGACATGTATATGGATAGGACAAGTTTAGAGGGATATGGGTCAAACGCAGGCAGGTGGGATTAGTGTAGATGGGACATGTTGGTCAGTGTGGGCAAGTTGGGCCAAAGGGCCTATTACCACACTGTATGACTATGGCCCTATGGGACCAGCACAGTGAAGACCCAGCCACTCCCAGGGCTCACCCACCCACTCTGTGTGGCTTTCATCACCATCAACAAGTATAGCAACTGAATGATCACATTAGAACACTAGCAATATGGAGCCCCAAGCCGATCATCGCATGAACGCAGATCCAAATCCCACAACAGCAAGTTTCAGTGTTTCAATTCAGCAAAAACTGATCTGCTATTAAAAACCAGATGGGTTTGGGTTAACTCAGAGTAAAAAACTGTTGGCTTGGTCAAGAATCATCTTTAAAAAAATGTTCCCGGTCTCATGGCAACAGATTCAGGTCTTGAGTGAGACACATGGACTTATCAAGCAGAGGGCTCAGCAACTCCCATGGGAACATACTCGCATCCCGACAAGGAATTAATAGGAAAACAAACCAATGCTGAAGGCACATCATCCACAGCACAGCACAAATGGGTTTGCAATCTTACAGACAATCCCCCATCACATTTAATCACGTTCCCCTTTAAAATATAGAAGAGGTACCCTAGCCTAGATTAGTCCATTAGCTAAGGTCACAAACAGAGTATGCGGTGGTCATGGGCACAGTTCTGCTTGTGGGATGTTGCTGTGCACAAACTGGGTACTGCCTTTCCGTTGCTATGACAGGATAATATTCAAAGAGCACTCAGTTGCTTGTAAATGCTTTTCGACGGCTATGAAAAGATACAATGTACATGCAGGCCGTGTTCAATTAATAACATCAGGATAAATAGAGTGGGCTTCTGGAGTGATGCAGCAAGGAAACAGGCCCTTCAGTCCACCATCAACCATCCTTGTACTTCAATCCCATTTCATTCACCCCACATTCCCGTCAACCACGTCCAGATTTTAACCCTTCACTTACACAGGAGGAGAAATTTACAGCAGACTATTGACTTGCCAACCTCCTCGTCTTTGTTGTGTGAGAGAACATCTGAGCACCCGGGGAACAAGTTGTCACAAGGAGAATGTGCAAACTCCACATCAACAGCAAAGGTCAGGATTGAACCCGGCCCACTGGAGTGGTGAGGACTAGTGGGGCAGCCAGTGCTTTACACAACAAGGTCTCACCCTCACTGCAACAGAAACTGATACAGCTGCTTTCGGAGTTTGGCAACGATATGGTGTAAATGGTTCCAAAGTCTAGTTACTCTGTTAGCCACACGTGGCAAGCCCTCACCTGACAGTTGTTGCCCGAGTAGCCAGAGGGACAGGTGCAGCGGTAACTGCCCAGCCCATCGATGCAGGTGCCACCGTTCTTACACGGTTTGGAGTCACACTCATTGATGTCGAACTGGCAATTGGCACCAGTGAAGCCAGGCTGGCAATGGCAAATGTACGAGTTGATGCTGTCGACACAGGTACCATCGTTGAAGCAAGAGCTATCAATACAAAAATCAGTGGTGAAGATGACATATGGTATGCTCGCCTTTGCAGGTCGGGCATTGAGTATAAGAGTTGGGAAGTATAAGAATTGCTCTACAAGACTTTACGTAAGCCCCATTTGGAGTATTGTGCAAGTTCTGGTCACCCCGTTACAGGAAGAATAGTGAAGCTTTGGAGAGGGTGTAGAAGAGGTTTACCAGGATGCTACCTCCATTAGAGGGTATAAGCTCCAAGGAGAAATTGGATACTCTTGGATTTTGTTTTCTCAACACCAGTGGTTGAGGGGAAAATTAATATATTAAATTGTGAGGCATAAACAGTATAGACAGAACCTTTTCCCCAGTGGAAAAGCCAAAGACAACAGGGCATAGCTTTAAGATGAAAGGGGCAAAATTTAAAAGAGATGTGCAGAGCAAGCTTGTTTTCCCCCAACACAGAGGATTGCCAGTGCCTGGAATCCACTGCCAGGGGTGGTTGTGGAAGGAGATACAATAGTGGCATTTAAGAGACTTTCAGAAAGACAGGGAATGGAGGGACACGAATCACGTGCAGACAGATCAGATTAGTTTAACTTGGCATCGTGTTTGGCACAGACATTGTGGGCTTCAGAGCCGCTCCTGTGTTATCCTTTTCTATTTCTACATTCTGAAGAAAGCGCTTGAGAAAACCCGTGTCCTGCAGTCTAGATGACTACAACCTACACAGATAATGAATGCCCTCAAATGAGCCAGTTGGTGCAATCCTGACTTAGCCCCCATCCTACCACTGACCATGTCTCTGTGGGAATTACCGGATGAGGTCGGAGACAATCTTGCTGATTCGTCATTTTCAATCCATTCAATTTGAAAATTAAGTCTCAAACTCCGATGTCTCAAGTCTCTTACTTTGTGTAAGAGGAAGCTTGTGAGGGCTGGTGGTGGGAGGGAATAACGGTGGAAATGAGAGACTGTTGCTGCTGAAATGTCACCGGAGGGAATCATCCGTCTCTCAGATGGAGTTCTGCACAATTACCTGCTCTCTGACTGTCATGGGGAGGTCAGAGAGGCACTCGTTAGGGGGGGGTGGGGGGTCAACTCGCTCAGCCCAGGTAAAGGGAACACCAGGACCACATTCCCCCTGCACCCCATTTGTCAGCACCCAGGCGCACAAGAAAGGATCGCCCGGGAGCTCACTGCTAACACAGAAAGCGAGCGAGAGCATGCTCTTTAAAGACAATGGAGTTCTGTTTCTCCCTTTCCCAACCTCTCCAAGCTGCTTTGAGGATTAACGATTGGCCGTACTGCCTGCAGCAAGCCTCAGCTGACTTACTGCGAGCTAATGGAGATTAATGGCGAAAAGGAATGCAGCAACAATGTGTGGGAATCCCTTCCCTCAGACTAACCCACCCCCACCGATCAAATTCATCCTCCAAGCATTCTTTTCACTGATTACCTCAAATCCTCATCTGCCTCCCCCCCCAACCATCCTGCACTGCAGACTGAGCCCATCTCATCCTTGGCTAATAATTTAAAAGCTTGTCAAATATTGAGGAAATTGTGACAACTCCTCATGGATCATCTTTTAATTGTAATTTGATGCCCGCCTTATGTTCACACCATGGGATAGCAACAATTTGGAACTCTTGTCACAAAGGACTGTGGGTTTAGTTTAGCTCAGTTTAGTTTATAGATGCAGCATGGAAACAGGCCCTTCAGCCCAACGAGTCCACGCTCACCAGCGATCCCCACACACTAGCACTATCCTACACACACTTGGGGTATTTTTTTCTGCAGCCAATTAACCTACAAACCATTAGATCTTTGGAGTGTGGGAGAAAACCAGGGAAAACCCACACGAACACAGGGAGAATGTACAAATTACAGCACCCGTGGTCAGGATTGAACTCAAGTCTCTGGCGCTGTAAGACAGCTGTTGCTACCTTGTGCCACCATTGGTGCCTTGTAGAAGAAATGGAGCCTTGTCGAAGAATATGAATCAAAGATAGCTCATCCATTCTTTTACAGAAAGTTTGTTGGGCTGATCGACAGTCTCCCTTCTACCCTTAGAAAACCACACCTAACATTAACAATGTAAACCAATGAACCTAGCCTCAAAAAAAGATAAATAAGCCTGAGGAGCAGAATTAGGCCATTTGGTCCGTCGAGTCTACCCTGCTATAATGGCTGATCTATCTTTCCCTCTCAACCCCACTGCTGGAGTAACTCAGCAGGTCACACAGCATCTCTGGGGAACATGGATAGGGGATGTTTTAGGTCGGGATTCTTCTTCAGACTGAATTAGTGATTAGCCGTACTGACTGCAGAATGCTTCAGCTGACTTAATGGTCCTAGTCATACTCTGTGTTCCTATTGCAAAGAAACAGGATATTACACTGCTCTGAATTAGCCCAAGGTGGCAAGTACTTTAAAACATTTTTAAAAACCCCAAAAAAAACAAAAAAAAACTTGAAATGAAAAAATAAACACTAAAATAAAATTTAGGGCCACCCTTCAGTCATCGTGTTTGATCATTAGAGACAATCTAGGATCAGTCAGGTTAATCATGTATTGTCTTTTTGCTGACCTCATAGCGCACAACAAAATAGCTTTTCACTGTACCTCAGTAGACATGACAGTAATAACAAACTAAACGAGCCTCCTCCGCTTGATATTAAGCTGTTCCCACCTAAACTATTGGATCATTGAGACCGCACAGACTATTGCTATATTTTTTTTTAATCTATATTTTTTATGGTGGCTGTATTTTATAATGTATTTTGACAATTATCACATTTTAAAAGGTATGTTGTTGGCTGTGGTTATTTAAAGTTGCTACATAAAGCAAAGTTTCTCTTACCTCTCTGTGCAGTCGGGCATGTTGTTTTCACAGTGAATCCCATTGAAACCTTGCGGGCACTTGCAGACATAACTGTTGACATAATCGGAGCAGTTCCCGCCGTTCAGACAAGGGTTACTGAAGCACTCGTTTATCTCTTGCTGGCACTTGTCACCAGTGAATCCCAACAAACAGTTGCACAAGAACGTGTTAACACCATCAATACAGGCGCCCCCATTCTGGCATGGATCTATACAATGACAGCAGCACATTTTTAATTATTAACCAAGTACTGTATTTTGGTGCTGGATTTAACCAAGTTTTAGCAAGCAAGCAAACAAGAATTTACAGAAACAACAAGTTTTCAGCTGCAGCTTTAATCACAACACATGCCTTTAACACAGAAGGTTATGGATTTAAGTTCCACTCAAGACCAGAGTACATAATCCACCTGGCCTCCCTGGCAGTAAAGGAGAGGGAAAGATTTATCCGTAAATTAGAAACATAGAAAAATTAGGTGCAGGAGTAGGCCAATCGGCCCTTCAAGCCAGCACCGCCATTCAATATGATCATGGTTGATCATCTAAAATCAGTTCCTGACGGTTCCTGCTTTTCCCCCCATATCCCTTGATTCTTTCAGCCCTAAGAGCTAAATCTAACTCGCTCTTGAAAACATCCAGTTAATTATCCTCCACTGCCTCCTGTGGCAGAGAATTCCACAGATTAACAACTCTCTGTGTGAAGATGTTTATCCTCATCTCAGTCCTAAATGGCCTACCCCTTATTCTTAAACTGTGACTGCTGGTTCTGGACTCCCCCAACATCAGGATTTTATTTTCCTGCATGTAGCCTGTCCAATCCTGTAAGAATTTGATATGTTTCTATAAGATCCCCTCTCATCCTTCTAAATTCCAGTGAATTGTCACTTGAGTGGCCGTGGTGCCAAATTTTGGATGTATCGTTCACCTAAAGCCTCATTTACACATGGATGTGGAATCAATAATCCTATAACACCATTTCAAAAGGACCTCACTCAGTATCCTGGGCAATATCCTCAGCCGCCATCACTGAAGCAATATGGTTACCATCACAGTGTCTTTGTAGGTCCTTGTCTTTAAATAGTTAGGCTTTCTACCTTATAACAGTGACGGTACCTTATGGAGTCGGTCACCGCACAGAAACCATTTAGAGCTGAGCTCATGCAAATTTAACAGAACAGAAAGCTTTTTCTTCCAAAGAGCAACAAATGAATTTCATTGCACGTTTAAAGCACTTACTGGGGCTACAGTCATTTGCGTTTGTCTTACAGTTCACTCCCGTGTAGCCAGGGAGGCAATGACACTGGTAGCTCCCAGGAATATTTTGACAAGCAGCACTATTTTTGCAGGGATCAGCAACACACTCGTCAATATCCACCGAACATCTCCGACCTACAAGGCAAAACATTCATTAGAACCACATACTGCAGTGAGTGGGGACTTTCCAAATTCCACACCATCTAAAACAATCCACACTGTGGGAAGGTAAAGCCCAAGGGTCAAATGGCTACATAATAATTGAATTATTTAATGTGCAGAAATAAAAAAAATGGTGTTAACGGAATTTTCCAGAATTTAGAGCACAAAAGAACAAGCACAGATGAAATGGCAGTAAAGGCCATTCAGACTTCGCATCTGCTCAACAAGTCAATGAATGCCAGGCTGACCTACTTTATCTCCATCCTTCCTGATTATTCCCACACCCCTCTGTATCCTCACATGACCCAACCATGTCTTGCCAATGCCTCAGTTCCATATGCTTCTATAAAAACCCATAGTTTTAAATGTCTCCGGCTTTTTAATAACTATAAAACAGATTAAATTGTTAAAGAAGATTATTAGTTTGTTAATTTTTTTAGTACATTTAAAACTCTCTGAAATAAAAGTTTAAACAAAATAAAATAGTTAAAAAATAATTTGTCCATTGCCGAGGCTGAGATGCCGGGTCTGAAGGAGTAATAAGCTATGGGTGGATAAACACGCAGACAATAGGCACGAGTAGGCCATTCAGCCCATCTAGTCTGCTCTGCCATTCAATACAATCATGGGTGATTATCTACCACAGTGTATTCTCATTCTCTCTCAGTGCTTATGATGCCTTTTGCGGCTTCTTAAGGTGCGTCTTGGCCTTCACAGCCCTGGTTGGTAGTTAATTTCACAGGTTCTCCACCCACAAACTGAAGACATCCGAAGCATAAATCCCTAGTCCTGTGATCCGAGACCTAGACCCTTTGTTCTCGACATCCAGCCATGAATGGATTTGTCCTTATATCCTACCTGGCTAGCCCTATAAGAAGACGGTCTTCAATTGGACCCGTTCTTACTCTTTCAATCATTGGCGAATGCAATCCAGCAACACAATCTCTCCTCACTGCTTTTAGTTTAGTTTAGTTTAGAAATACAGCACGGAAATAGGCCCTTCGGCCCACAAAGTCTGACCAGCAATCCACGCACACTAACACTGTCCTACACACTCGGGTCAATTTACAATTTTACCAAACCAATTAACGTACGAACCTATACATCTTTGGAGTCCCAGGAATCAGTAAAGCTTTGCAGCATTCTCCATGGCTGCTACGACTTTGAGGTCAAGAAGAATTGAGGTACCAGTCAGTCTTGATTTAACTGAATCATACAGCTATTGAATAGTCCAGGTTTGTTCCTAATCTAACAACGTATAAAATCTCACCTTGCCAACCCACTGTGCATGTGCACACATAATTCTCATAGTCTTCGGTTTCACTGCATACACCGCCATTTTCACATGGATGGGAGGAGCATGGGGCGAGAATGGACTCGCAATCTTTGCCTGAAGAAATGGAAAGGAAGGTGAAGAAAATCCATTAGAACAATGCAAGGTACAACGGGTTGCAATACACTCATCCACATACTGCTGTTGGCAGTGAGGCCCATTGAAAACAAGTGTTATGGCACCTCAGCTTTCAGTGTGGTTTAGAGATATGGACATGGAAACAGGCCCTTCAGACCACCAAGTCCACACCAGCTATCGATCACCCAATTCAGGTTTGTTCTATCTTACCCCACTTTCTCATCCACTCCCTACACATTAGGACAATTGTACAGAGGCCAATTAACCTACAAACCTGCACGTCTTTGGAATGTGGGAGGAAACCGGAGGTCCCAGAGGAAACCAACGCAGTCACAGGGAGTAGGTGCAAACTCCACTCAAACAGCACCCGAGGTCAGGATCGAACCCGGGTCTCTGGTGCTGTGAGGTAGCAGCCCCACCAGTTGTGCCACTGTGCTGCCCTTTTGTTAGGACAGTTTACCTTAGTACAGAGAAGAGCAAAGAGAGGTTTTACAGAAGTTCTTAAAAATGATGAGGGATTCTGATTCAATTAGGAAAAAGTGCTCCCCCAGGAAAAAGAGTGGTAACCATTGGACAGAGACTTAAAATCTTTGGCAAGAGAACCAAACGGGAGATGACATTTCCTGCTTGAAAAATAGTGTGTTGAGTATTCACTGCCTGATGTTGGACATTTTCTACAGAGCAATGGATGACATGGAAAATTAATTGGAAAAATTGCAATCCATGGGGAAGGAAAAGGGAGCGGGACAAAATTCAAATGCTGCGAATGCCATCTTTGACTATTCTTCTGCCAGAGTTAGACAGATATAGAAACATAGACATAGAAAATACGTGCAGGAGTAGGCCATTCGTCTCTTTGAGCCAGCACCACCATTCAATATGATCATGGCTGATCATCTGAAATCAGCACCCAGTTCCTGCTTTCTTCCCATATCCCTTAATTTCATTAGCCCTAAGAATTATATCTCACTCTCTCTTGAATACATCCAATGAATTGGCCTCCACTGCCTTCAGTGGAAGAGAATTCCACGGATTCACAACTCTCTGGGTGAAAAGGTTTTTCCTCATCTCAGTCTTAAATGGCCTACCCCTTATTCTTAAACTGTGCCCCTGGATCTGGACTCTCCCGCAATTGACTATTAACATAGAAATTAGGTGCAGGAGTAGGCCATTCAGCCCTTCGAGCCTGCACCGCCATTCAATATGATCATGGCTGATGATTGATAGGCAAGGGGATAAAATTGACTATTGATAAGCAAGGGGATAAAATATGACAGAAGTTACAGAAATTAATGTAGAGTTGAGGTTATAGTGAGATCAGTACAATATTAATAAGTGGCTTGGAGCTAGATTGGCTTAATTAGTTCATTTGCATGTTAATTGGATAGCGCCTTCTAAGCATCAGCAGAGGCAGGAAGGGCCAAATGGCCCAGATCTCCACATCTGGCTTCTGGTGTTGGACTGTTGTAGTTTAGATTACAATTACAGTCCTGGGATGGGGCAGGGATATGGGAAGAAAAATTGAATACTGTTGGTAGTGAAAAAAGCAAACTAGGAGAAAGAAGCAAAACCTTGAACAATCATGTTCAACAACTGCCACTCGTTCACCTCACCTGGGCCCGAATAAAACAACAAACCAGTAAAGAAAACAGTTATACATAACAAAGACACAATATAATCAGAAACGCTGGAGGTCTGTACAATTGCAAATTTTGAAAACAAGTAGAGATAATTCAGCCATATCATAGTACAATATAGCAGCACAGCATGTAATTTTAAAATGTAATCTGTACTTTCAGAATGCTTGGGAACAACCTTCATCACCATTCCCATCAGTTGAGCCAGACTAAAACCCGTCACCGTCAGAGTGATCTCCTTCAATAATGGAAACACAATAAAGAAATATTTTTACAAAGGACTTAGCTAGCTGCTTGAAGAGGGAGATTAGAGAGTATGTGAAGTGAGCATTAGTTTGGGCGGCTTGCATGGATTAAAGCACAGATGCGGACTTGATGCATGAAAAGTGCGACTGAAAAATTTAAGAATAACATGTCTAAATCCTTGTAAGACAGTGTCAGCCACAATTTAAACAGATCTCATCTCAGTGAGTGGATTCAAATGCCATACCCAACTCTTGCAGTCCCTCCACTACTGAGAGAGCGCGATACTGTAGGTGCAATAGATTGTGACGTTAAAGCAGACTTGACTGACCCCTCAGAAAAAGATCCCATTGTATTAACAACGTGTTATTATCACATAGCTGAGGACACTTTGCCAATATTGCAGAATTCCGGGATGCCCTGGAGATCATAGTTTTATGATGAGAGGGGCAAAGTTTAAAGGAGATGTACGGGTTTAGACGGCACGGTGGCGCAGCGGTAGAGATGCTGCCTTACAGCGCTAGAGACCCAGGTTCAATCCTGACTACGTGTACAATCAGTACGGAGTTTGTACATTCTCTCCGTGACCTGCCTAGGTTTTCTCCAGGTGCTCCGGTTACCTCTCACACTCCAGGAACGTCCAAGAACGCAAGTTAATTGGCTTCGGTAAAATTGAAAATTGTCCCTAATGTGTGTGGGATTGTTTTGGTGTGTGGGGATCGCAGGTCAGCATGGACTCGGTGGGGGAAGAGCCTGTTTCCGCACTGTATCTGTAAACTAAATTGGGTGGTGGGTGCCTGGTATGTGCTGTCATGGATGGTGGTGGAGGCAGATATAATTGTGGCATTTTAGAGGCTTTCTGATAGGCACATGGAAGTGGAGAGAATTGAGGGATATGGAGAAACTCAGCGGGTGAGGCAGCATCTATGGAGAGAAGGAATTGGTGACGTTGCCAATTTGCTCTGGGCCTTTAATGCAGTGGTGTGCAAACGTCGCCAATTCCATCTCTCCATAGATACTGCCTCACCCGCTGAGTTTCTCCAGCATTTTTTGTCTACCTTCGATTTTTCCAGCATCTGCAGTTCTTTCTTAAACATTAAGGGATATGGATCAGGTGGATGAGATAAAGGAGCTATTCCTCTGTTATACCATTCTCTGTCAATGAGATAGCTGTAGTGTAAATAGTCTTGGGGTGGGGGAGGCTTTGAGATTTAAACTGATAGACCAAATGCTCACATCTTGGGCTGGGGTATCTGATGTCAGCTGAGACACTAGAACAGTAGAGCTAGACCTGCAGCAGCACCAGTCCTACAGTGGCAGGGGAGTAAAGAGATGTATGCATACCACCTCCAGCTCTCTCGCACAGTAATGCATCACCAAGCTCCATCTTCAGCTCACAATCCTGCCTTGCACACCATTGCATTAAATGCCCAGAGCAAAAATCAGGCAGATTTCGCAACCACTCCCCAACATTTTTCTACTCCTCCCTCCATACAAGCAATTTCTTCATCCCTCACCTGGAAATCAGTGAACTAAACTACACCAACCTTTGATTTGGTAAATAGAAAGTGATCTGAAAACCTTGTGCTGGACTTTGCCTTTCGTGACCACTGATGCTCAGGTTAAAGCACCAGCCCTGGAACTCTGGCCTTAGTCCTGCCCTCCCCAAAGGACATCTAGAACCAGTGCTGCAGGAATTGTCTCACGCTTACACCGGGATAAGGTTATTGCAGTTTGATAGAACCGGTTTTGGTTCACACAAGCAAAATTAATAAGAATGCTCCCAAAGTTGAAGAGCATGTGATATGGAAATGTTATGCTTATGGGGCTTCCCTGTTAATCAGGCAATAACATGAGCACTCTGTCATATGGCAACATTCTGGAGGGAGGTGGGAGTGATTTTTGAAACAGATAAATCAGATTTTAGAAATGTCTTTTAATGCGTGGGATCAGCCCATTATTTGCAAATGACAAATTTACTTGGGTCAAGACCAGTTTTAAACACAGTGCCCACACTTTAGAGGTTGGAGTTCAGTTTTGAGCACCATGTTATGGGAAAGGTGTTGTCAAGCTGGAAAGAGTTCAGAGAAGATTTACAAGGAAGTTGCCAGGTCTCAAGGGCTTGAGCTATGGGGAGATGTTGAGCAGGCTAGGACTCTATTCCTTGGAGGATGAGGGGTGATCTTAGAGGTGTACAAAATCATGGGAGGAATAGATTGGGTGGATGCACAGAGTTTCTTCCCAGAGTAAGGGAATCGAGAATCAGAGGACATCAATTTAAGATGAGGGGGGAAAGAATTAATAGGAACCTAAGGGGTAACTTTTTCACACAAAGGGTAGTGGATGTATGGAACGAGCTGTCGAAGGAGGTACTTGAGGCAGGTACAATCGCAACAATTAAGAAACATTTAGACAGATACATGGAAAGGACAGATTTAGAAGGATTTGGGCCAAACACAGGCAGGTGGAACTAGTGTAGATGGGGCATATTGGTTGGTGTGGGCAAGTTAGGCCGACGGGCCCGTTTCCACACGATAAGACTCCATGATTCCAACACAGCATGGGAGAAACCCAGCAACCCAACGTCATCATCTACGAAAGGACGACACAAGGAAAACGCTGCACACAGTGACTTTGCTTTAAAAACCCTTACCAGTATACGGGAGAGAGCACACGCAGTGGTAGCTGTTCACTTCATCCACGCAGGCTCCTTTATTTAGGCAGGGATTGGATGCACATTCATTTATGTTGATTTGGCAGTCAAAACCTTAAGATTCAGAAGAGTGGGAAAAGAACGGATTTTTTTATGCCTGCTTATAAGGTGATGCACGCTCCTGCCATTGCAGATATTCAGAAAAAGAACAATCAATCGGTTTTGACAGCAGTCAAAGTGAAGGCTTAGCTGTGATAACATGCCTTTACCACTACGACCCTGTCCCCTTCAATGCCACACCAACTCTGCAGGTAGTGATGAATACAATTGCCATCTGGTGGTAAAGTTAGGACAGTTTTTGCACTGTATACCCTTGCCCACAAAGGAGACTCACTGCCAGCACAAACCGCAATAACCCTCCCAAGCTGCACTGATCAACACCCGATCAATTCAGCTAAGCATTTGTCCCATTACTGTACGAGTTGAAACGTGCATCATTTGTAAGATGCACTGCAGCAAGTTACCATAGACTTCAGTGGCAGCATTTTTAACTTGCTCTAATCCAAATGCCTGAATGCATTTTTGGACATGGGCATTTCCACCCATTAGGGCATACCACTCAATGTAACTATTTGGATGATATGAGCTTCACAGATTTTTCCTCACCTTTGAACCCTTTCACACACGTGCACTTGTAACCATTGACGAGGTTCTCACAAGTTCCACCCTGCTGACAGGGATTTGACTCGCACTCATCTTTGTCCACATCACAGTTTACTCCAGCCCAGCCAGCATCACATTTGCATTGGTAACTGCGAGAAAGAAAAATGGGAAGTTCAAGGCAACGATTAACCAGAATCGTCACCTGCTTGGTAAAGTCACGTCCAAAAATGCAATGGGGCCCTGTAAATCCAAGGATATAATTAAAAAATGTATCTGGACTGAACTCCATGCGAGTCAAAAATGACACTCCAGTACAGTGCTTAGGGATAATGCACTGATGGATATGCCACCTTTGGGATGTAAAGCTTGCAAGAAGGGTGGGGGTTTCTTTTGGGTAACAATGATCCTTAACCAAAGCCTTGACGATGATTATCTGGTAGCCACACCCTGTCTGTTTAAGAGAATTCACCTTTGTTGACCGTGTAAACCCTTCCCCGTTGCTTTCAATGAATGATGTGATATACAAAACACATAGCATGCATCAAGCATTGGTTAATGCATTAAAAATACCAACTCCACATTCAATTCAAAACCACACATGCAGGCAACAAATAGAAAATATCAGGTTTGTCCAATCCAATGAAAACCGGGACTTTTGTACCCAACCTTCTTGCGCCTATTCTTAGGCATAATATAGTTACCCCTCAGAGAAGAACAATTTTTAGTTATGTCCTCACACAAATTTTTAATTGGTTTCACACTGTTGAATTTTTCATGCATCACCTCTCAATGCAATGAATCAAACTGGAACACAGTTTCATGAGGCCACAATCAGGCATGTCGGTCTCACCCAGCAAGCCAAACAGCATAGGCACACCAAACTCTGCCTGTACCCCATACCCATGTAGGATAAACAGCAAACTAACTGTAGGTGGCATTCAGATTCCCTCAGTTGACTCCTGCCCAGTTGGTCTCACTTTCACACTGGTAACTGCAAAAATGAAAACGATAATTTTTAAGGCAAGAATTAACTATGCTCCTGGAGTTTTACTATACTCCTGGAGTTTTCCTTATGCCTCCATTGCCCCTGCATCCCACCCACCATCGTTACTTTACAGAATGAGAATTAGCAGTGAGAATTTCTAACAAATATTTTGCAAGTTAAATGCAACAGGTCTAAGAGGTAGAAGGAGCAAAGAAAGGCAGCGACTGGAACAGACCTGTTGACGTCATCTACACATCGTCCATGAATACAGGGACTGCTCTTGCACTCGTCCACCTCCGATATACAATGGGGATCATGATATCCTTCAGGGCAGTGACAAACAAATTGGTTTATTTTATCGACACATGTACCTCCATTATGACATGGGTTGGAGGCACACTCATCTATGTCAACATTGCACATGGGTCCTGCGAATGAGAACACAAAAACACTTTAACGTGAAGCCACGCACCCACAATTCAAAATTATTTTGTTTCATTGTCAGACTCCACTCTGAGGTCCTTGTTCAATGCTCCCCTGTACCCATACCATCGTACCACCATCTGCACTTACTCCATTTCAGCTACTTCTTCTCTACTGAATCACAAACATAAAAAAAACTTTCAAGTTGTGCCTAGGTTGTCAGAGCTGTAATGAGGAGGGAAAGGAACTGAAGATTGCTCAGAAGGAACCAATTCAAGAGTAAATATTTCTCAATACTTAGAAAGATGAGCCTGTCAGCTGAGAGTGAACATTTTTAATAAGACAAACCAACTGGTGAGAGACTCCATTATTGTAATAAAGCTCAAGAGATCTAACAAGAGCATACCCTTCTGCTAGCCTCTAAGTAAAGGGGGTTACATGGTGGTGCAGCTGTAGAGTTGATACCTCACAGAGCCAGCGACCTTGGTTCAATCCTCACTACGGGTGCTGTCTGTATGGAGTTGAGACACTTTCCCCATTACAGCGTGGTTTTCTCTCGGGTGCGCCACTTGCCTCCCATACTCCAAAGACATACAGGTTCGTAGGTTAATTGGCGTCGCTAAAAACTGTAAATTGTTCCGAGTGTACCGGATAACACTAGTGTACGGAGATCACTGGTCGGCGCTGACGGTGGGCTGTAGGGCCTGTCTCCACGCTAAATCTCTAAACTAAACTAAAGGGGCAGAGCCATGATTTTTTGTAAGCTTGATGGACAGGACTTTGGCTCTTGTCAAAGAGCTTTGTCTCACCACCTGTTGGCTCCACCCATGCTTAAAGACAGTCGGGGAAGAATCCTGTGAGCTTTGAGCAATGAAATTGCAAACCTACTCTTTGTACATGGGTTTATAATTTCACTGCACAGAGGAACTGCCGTTCCAGCCGCACCCTCACTATCTCTTTAAACAATGATCCCATTGAATGGAGCCCAGGTATCTGTCACCAACAAAGAACAAAAATAAATCACAGGAATAACAACTAGACAGCGTGATTTGTAAGATATTAGTCATTGCTGGAAGTGGAGGCACACGATTCTATATTTAATGGATAAAATGATTATGATCACGGGAATGCCCTTTGCACAATGCCAAATTTCACCAACTCGGGTTTCCAGTCACAAATAATTGAGAGAGCAGGCCGAAAGATGCATGGACCATAGGAGGAGATCAGATGGGCTTACCAAGACCAATCCGTCATCCTCCCTACATCAATGGCTAGGGAATAAATTAAAATCTCAACTGTGCACAAATCGTAGAGTGTAGAAGCAGTCCCAAAATTCATGGAAGGATCATGGAATGAAAGAAAGCAATGGGATAATGGGATCCAAACGAAATCACCTTTCAAATCATCAGGGGAAGGGAATGAGGTTAGTGAAACCTATTGCTTTACAATCCGGTCCATGTACGTTATCTTCCTCATGACTTTAAACTGTATTTCCTTTGTTGAATTTGGGTCAAATGCCTCATATGACCACGACGCAACTGGTAGAGCTGCAACAGCTCCAACAATCCGGCTGCAGGCCTGATCTCCGGTACTGTCTATGGAGTTTGCATGTTCTCCCCGAGACCATGTAGGTTTCCCCTGAGTGGTCTAGTTTTCTCCCACTTCCAACAGATGTGCTGGCTAATTGATCACTGTAAAATATCCCCAGTGTAGTTAAAGTGGTAAACAAATCAAAGGGGTGTTGACACGCACATATGAGATAGCAAGTTGCAGGCGTACAGGGAAATAGAGAGAGGGAAAGGGACTGTTGGAAATGCTTTCTGAAAACTGAATCATTCAAATCTGAAAGTTAAAAAAAGTGGTGCACAATTTCCTCTCTTGCTCGAGGTCAAATTCTCATTCTGTTGAAAGATCTGGGCATCGAATATCATATGATACTATTTCATTCTCAATCTTTTCCCTCCCCTCTTGGCTCAGTTTTAGCACTCTCACCCACTCTTACAATGTTAAGAGACCGTCCCAAAATTCTGGAAGAGAAGCAAGGAGCTCTGCAGTTTTGCAGGTGCTGGCTCTCAAATAAGATGCACTGAATAGATCCAACACGTCTTCAAAAAGCCAGAGTCCTGAAGATATGGTCAATATTTACCCCTCACCAATACACACAACTGTTTGCTGTCATAAAACTGGCCAAGTGATCATGCTCTACAGAAATTGAATGCACAAAGAATTCCACGAATACTTCTCATGGCAGGCGGCACAGTGGCGTAGCAGTAGATTTGCTGCCTTAGAACATTACAGATCTGGGTTCGATCCTGACTACGGGTGCTGCCTGTACGGAGTTTGCACCTTCTGCCTGTGGCCACGCAGGTTTTCTCCGGGTGCACCGGCTTCCTCCCACATTCCAAAGATGTACAGGTTTGTAGGTTAATTGGCTTCGGTAAAAAATTGTAAATTGTCCCTCGTGCGTAGGATAGTGCAAGTGTATAGGGTGATCGCTGGTCGGCGTGGTGTACTCAGTGGGCCAAAAGGCTCGTTTCTACGCTCTCTCTAAAGTCTCTAAAAGGCTAAATTCAAATTCCAAAATTCAATATCCAAAGAAAGCACCATAAAAAAAAGAACATCCCATTGGAATGAACATTGTTTTTTCCACTTTTGCTCAATAAAAAGGTCACCTTTTAAAAACAGGCTGAATTGTGATGTGACACACCTATAAACATGTTGCCTAAAAAGGCTATGGTAAATTGAATGAAATGGCTCCACATGTATAGCACTGAAACAAATCTAAAAATAAAATTACATTTAGGGCATTGGAAAAACCAAGATGTGTCTGCCCCTCTCATTGGGCATAAGGAAGCCTGCAGACTACTTCAAAGACCAGCAGGGCTCCTGCTCATGTTTTGGCCAATACATCCCTTATATTGGTCAAGAAGGAACTGCAGATGCTGGAAGATCGAAGGTACACAAAAATGCTGGAGAAACTCAGCGGGTGCAACAGCATCTATGGAGCGAAGGAAATAGGTGACGTTTCGGGCCAAAACCCTTCTTCAGACTGATCTTGTGCAGTGCCATCAGGTTCACCGGGCCATGTTCATATAGAACATAGAATATACAGAATAGGAACAGGCCCGTTGGCCCATGATCTCTGTGCTGACCATGATACCAAGTTAAAGTAACTCAATCTTTATGAATGAATCATTTATGTATAATTTGTTTGTGTATTGTACAAGTCTACTTGCCTGTGCTGCTGCCACAAGTAAGATTTGCACTGTACCTATACCTCACCCGACGTGCACATGATAAATCGATTCGACACTGCCTGCACCTGATCCCTATCTCCCCATTCCATGCACGATCACATGTCTGACCAAATGCCTCTTAATAATCACAACCGTATCACACTTCTACTACTTTCCCCAATCACCGATCAATTTCTGTGTAAAAAGTCTCAAATCTTTAAACTTTGCCCCTCACCTTAAATCTACACCCTTGAGTATTTGGCATTTCTACACTGGGAAAATAATCAATGTTCTTACCCTAACTGCCTCTCATAATTATATAATCTAATACTATGTTTACACAAGTAGCTCTTGGTCAGTAAATAATGCTTGTTTTAACTCCTTCAATTTCTGAAGGAACTGTTCCCAGCAATACCAACATATTTTTCCTAAATTAAAAAAATGACAGAAAATCTGTTGTCGACTGTTTAGCATAAATTAGAACACAGGCCCTTGGAGCAACAGCAATATCTGGTCTTACCTGTATATCCGGGACTGCAGACGCAATCATAGCGATTAATACCATCTTGACAGCTTCCATAGTCACATGGGTTGCTGGCACAGTCATCATAGTTAATCTCACAATTAACACCTGCAAAACAGGTCATGCAAAACAGTAATTTAACATCCATTCAATGCAATGCAACAGAGTGGCAAGATCAAATGGTGCAAACAAGTCACAACTCACAAAGACCCTGAGGGCTTGAAGAGACTTTCCCAAGACTCCCAACAATAATCTTGCACTTGTGGTACATAAAGTCAAGTAAACACCGTTCTATCCACAGTGAATTAATCTAAACAAATATTCTCTATACATTTTATGCCACACAGTTCAGATTTCCTGCACTATTCTCAGCTTCAGAAAGTTCCTAATTCTGTGCTTGCTCAAAACTCTGGAGCACAAGGCAATCAGATAGAAGTTGGCATCTGCAGAGAAGATCTAAAAATAAGCTGCTGTGAACTCACTCACCCTGGTTCCTTCCTGTCCATTAGTTAATCATCTCTTGGTCGATATCCTGATTTCAACATGGGGAGAAACTAAGTGATTGTACCTATTTATACCTGGTTCACTAACCACTGGCTTGCAAACATGAAATGCATTGCTTTCATATGTTCTTGGTTGCTATTTGACAATAGCCAAGAGGTGCAGGAGTAGGCCATTCGGCCCCCTCGAGTCAGCACCGCCATTCAATGTGATCATGGCTGATCATCCACAATCAGTGCCCTGCTCCTGCCTTCTCCCCATATCCCATGACTCCGCTATCTTTAAGAGCTCTAGCTAACTATCTCCTGAAAGTATCCAGAGAACCAGCCTCCACCGCTCGCTGAGGCAGAGAATTCCACAGACTCACAACTTTCTGTGGGAATTTTTTTTTCCTCATCTCCGTTCTAAATGGCTTACCCCTTATTCTTAAAACTGTGGGCCTGGTTCTGGATTCCCCCAACATCAGGAACATGTTTCCTGCCTCTAGCGTGTCCAAACCCTTAATAATCTTATACGTTTCAATAAGATTCCCTCTCATCCTTCCAGGTTCCAGAGTATCCAAGCCCAGCCACACCATTCTATCAACATATGACAGTCTCACCATCCCAGGAATTAACCTGGTGAACCTATGCCGCACTTCCTCAATAGCAAGAATGTATCTTCCTCAAATTGGGAGACGAAACTGCACACAATCCTCCAGGTGTGGTCTCACTGTACAACTGCAGAAGGACCTCTGCTCTTATACTCAACTCCTCTTGTTATGAAGGCCAACATGCATTTGCTTTCTTAACTGCCGGCAGTACCTTTCAGTGACTGATGAACAAGGGCCCCCAGATCCCATTTTACTTCCCCGTTTCCCAACGCGACTCCATTTAGATAATAATCTGCCTTCCTGTTTTTGCCACCAAAGTTGATAACCTCACATTTATCCACATTAAACTTCATCTGCCATGCATCTGCCCACTCGCCCAACCTTTCCAAGTCACCCTGCATCATCATAGCATCCTCTTCACACTGCCACCCAGCTTTCTGTCATCTGCAAATTTGCTAATGTTACTTTTAGGTTTTCGAAAAAAAGGATTCTACACTGAATCTTTTGTCTCAACCACATTAAGAATATTTGAGGCTGGTATGAATTACCTGTTCCATCAAGCCACTCTATCGTTCAAGGTCATGGCTGATTGTCTCCTTGTATTCTGCTTGGGTAGCTTACAATTTCAGATAACATCCCCATTCCCACCCGACTAGCCTCCGATCCTCTCCTCTTAATCTACACAGGTCGTTCCATGCAAGCCTTTCTCTCAACTCGCCAGTTCTTTTTCCCCCTCCTCCACCTGCTCAGCAGCCACTGCTACCCCCCTCCAGGTCGCTATATCACCCACCCATCCCCCCCTGATCTCATCTACATACCATCCCTCTCTCTGGTAGTACATTTCACTCCTGATCTTCCTTTCTTATTCAATACCACCATCTGCAGCCCTTTGACTTCTCCACCTCTCACCTCCAGCTTTTATGACCATCTCCACCCTTCTCTCCTCCACACAACTCATCTGCCAATCCCCCCCCCCCCCCCCCCCCCCTCCCCCCCCTGCATCCACCTGTCACTTGCCACCCCATCCCTTCCCCCTCGCCTCTTTCTATTTTCTATCAGGTATTTTCCCTCAACACCATTATTTGGAAAAAAATATCCCACCCATTTCCCTCCATTGATGCTGCCTGGCTAGCAGTTCATTTTTTGCTCATGCTTCCAGGAGTCTCTTTTTTCTTCATTCTGAATCTTTATGTTTGAAACCCTAATTTAAACATCTACTGTAGTGGCATTTCACATTGAGTGTTGTACGAGTGTTTTAATTTAAATAGGAGCCATGTAATTATTTAAAGCACCCTTCAATCTAAGAGTTAGCATGCCTGCAAAAGGATGGAAACAGCTCCCTTTCCAAACAGTGATGAGAATACCAGTTCATCAAAAAACAGCATGTCAATGTGGTGAGATGTGATGTGCTCATCAACAATCAGCACAATTGCCAAGTGATTTTCCTGGGCTTGACAAGACTGGTTGTTTAATAAACAGGTACTTGCCAGAGGTGCCAACTGGGCATCGACACTTGTATTCATTCACACGGTCTTGGCAGGTGCCTCCGTTCTGACAGGGTTGACTCTGACACTCGTCGATCTGCTCGCTGCAGATCAGCCCCTTGTAACCAGAATCGCAGATGCAGGTGTAGCCGGCGATCCCATCCTTGCACATCCCATAGTGGCAGGGGTCTGGACTGCAGTCGTCTTCGTTAATCTCACACATAGTCCCCATGAACCCTTGTTTATCCATTTGGGAGCAAGGAGGAAAAAAAGAGTGGAATTAGCAGGAAGAATTTTAAAGCAAGAAACCATTTCTACACACCACCATGCTTTAAAATTTCACAAGAGCTGAAGTGTGTTACACTTGAATTAGCAACAGTTTGCCAGATTACTTGGCCTATGCTAGTACTCAAATGCATATACCCAACCTGTCCTGTCGAATATGCTACAAGCATATAAAAGCTGTATTGCAATGCTTGGGAACTATAACCATTAGCCCAGCCTCATCCTGGTTTAGAGTGTGGTCAATGCACAAAGCAATGGTTGGCCAAACCCATGTGGGTTTGCAAAATTAAAAGTAGTCTGGCACTGCAACAGTTAAACGTGACTGTGGGAAAGTTATTTTAATTCAGATGTGTCCCAAGGACAAGTAATCTAATGCTGCAATGCGCTGCGAGGTAACATTAATTATCAGTTGCCTGAAAACACAAGTGTGGTGGGGGAGGAATCTATTTCTGCAGCAGAACAGAAATTCCAGTTCAGTCAGCACCTGCAAGTTAAACAATTCGGGGACTGTCTGAGTATGGAACTCTCAAACATTGGGATGTGATAGTTGGGAGCCAGAAAGGGGGGAAGAACTAACTTGGCAAGTTGACTCGCAAAACATTCCATGAAAGCAAGATTTCAAACACTTCAGATAACATTTAGTTTCACTTCCATTTGTCTAGAAATGAGTTTGATTTACCTTCACTGCACTCGCACTCAAAAGCATTTGGCCGATCAATACATTTGGCTCCGTGCTGGCATGGGGTGCTGGCACATTCATCAATGTCGATGTGGCACATATTTCCAGCGAAACCTGCCGCAAACACACACATAGAAAAAGCCACAATAGTGAACAAAGCACAGCTCATTCATAAAAGTCCTTTAAGGAGACAATATTTCAATGATGTACAGGCAAGACAGAGATTTGGACTAAAGTTTGAAAGATGCTCAAATTTAAATATGGTGCCTGGTTCATTTAAATTGTTTAATGAATAAATATGTAATTTTGAAAAAAAGCTGCTATAATTAAATAGACTAAAAAAGATCGACACAAGGAACTGCAGATACTGGAACCTTGCCTTGAATCAGGGTGGCACAATGGCACGACAGCAGAGTTACTGCCTTACAGCGCCAGAGACCTGGGCTTGATCCTGGCTACAGCCTTCTGTATGGAGTTTGTACAGGATACCGAGTTGGATGATCAGCCATGATCATATTGAATGGCGGTGCAGGCTCGAAGGGCCGAATGGCCTACTCCTGCAGCTATTTTTATGTTTCTATGTTCTCCCTGTGACCATGGGTTTTCTCGGGGTGCTCTGGTTTCCTCCCACATTCCAAAGACGTGCACATTTGTAGGTTAATGTTCTTCTGTCAATTGTTCTCAGTGTTAGTTGGCATGGACTCGGTCGGCCGAAGGACCCATTTCCACTCTGCATCTCTAAACTAAATACAAAGTACTTGACTAACTCAGCAGGTCAGCCAACATCTCTAGAGGACATTGATAGGTTAATGAAGTAAGAAGGGGTACAGATCCAAAACATCTCCTATCCGTGTCCTCCAGAGATGCTGTCTGACCTGCTGAGTTACTCCAGCACTTAACATAAAATCTTAAGAGTTTTATTTAAATCCTCTGTCAAGGGAACTTGTTAGTCCAGCTTATTCTCCATTCATTGAGCAGCCCAATGAAAAGGCCAAGAGAGTGGTCCAATTGTACCAATTCTCTGTGACAAAGTTTAATTGTAAGAAGACTAAGATCAGATGGATTATCAGGTATTATATAGTCATAGTCAGGGCCGGCCTGAAGCCAATTGGACCGATTTTTCCAAATTGGGCCCCGCGTTAATTTTCTGTATTTCATATGGAAATACAAATTCGCTTGAAGATTTAAAAAAAAAATTTGCCATACGGAATTTTTTTACAAAACTTACATGGATAACAAGCGCTGCACACCATCAGACACAAACGATGTGTTAACTACTACTGTAGTTAACAGCCAGTAGTTAACAAGTAGTCCTACAATGGGTCATCAATGCATCAATCCACATTCCTCAGTAAATGTAATTGTGTTTTTGAAGAAGTATTAATGACGTGGCGTTCCTTTGAATACAATTCACGTGGTGTCATTAACACTTCTTCAAAACATAATTACATTTACTGAGGAATGTAGATCGATGCATTAATGACACATTGAGAATTTCTTAAAACTCACCATCATGATTGAGGACTTCTTCTTGGTGAGATTCTTGGTCTGCAGCAGGTTAGTCATTCTATTTACCTACCGACCCACGTTGTGTCTCTCTGTCTTTCACTCTCCCCCTCCCTCTCTTTCTCTCGCACGCTCTCTATCTCCCGTTCCCCACCTCTCTCTCTAGCTCTCTCGGCAATCCCGGAATCATTGACGTTTTGCGGAGACAAAAATGCTGGAGAAACTTAGCGGGTGAGGCAGCATCTATGGAGTGAAGGAAATACGCAATATTTCGGGTCGAAACCCTTTTTCAGACCCAGCTATTTTCTTTGCTCCATAGATGCTGCCTCAAGCCCTGTTCCACTGTGGGAGTTCACCCAAGAGCTTAAAATCTCTGTGTAGCATCTCTGTCCCTATCTTCAAATTCCCACTTTGAAATAAAATACAACTTCCGACTTAAAATTTTTGCAGCAGGATCGCGATTCGTCGATTCCCATGCATTTTCAATCATCGTTCGATTCAGTGTAATTTTCACCACTGTTTGATGTAGTTTTTTTTTAAAGATACAGTACATTACAATAAATTGTTTCAAGCATACCCGGTACTAAAAGCACAAACATTAAGATGGTTACTGATGTTACAAACGGTTATAAATGAATATAATTTCAAAGTGAAATAGGAGATTGCCGTGGAAAGAATATTTTACCAGAATATAAGGTGAGGTCGCTGCAAAATGCTCACAATGCTAAAACAATACGCCGTCAACTCAGGATTGTTTCTTAGCCCTCTGACAGGTTTTTCCAATCTAACTTCGTAGCTCGCTGTTAATCGATTCATAGCTATTAGTTTTCATTCCTGGTCCGTATTCAGACTGACAGCAATGGCAATAATTTGCTTTTCATAAACCCATTGAGCTAAAACTGAAAAAATATTTTCTTCATTGCCGCACAGCGATGCCAAGAATAAGAAAGTTGCAAAAGTGAAAGGAAAGATAATGTGGAAGGTGCGGAGTGGCTCTGACAATGTGCTTGAAGTTATGGAAATAATAACTATATTTCTTAACAATATTAATCATGAAAATGAAATTATTAGCAGCTGAAATGAAATACTCATCATTCATCCAGATAGAGCAAGACTAACTAGGGATATGAAACACTCCAATAAGAGAATGTTGGGGGGGAGGGGGGGGGGGGGAAGATAGAGTATGTGAAATGGGTTCACTCTTCATCCTCCTGTGCCACCCTGACACACCCACCCACACACACACACACACACACACACACAGTCTCGTGCATCTCCCCAAGTCTATAAAAGTTACATCTCATCAACATTGATGATGGGCAGAGGGATCTTCAGTCTTACTCGAGTGTGAGGGAAGCTCTCTGTCAGACAAACTGTTGCCAGCAGCAGGAAACAAAGGATGGAGGTGGATTGCTCCTGGGGCACAAGGACCTGGCTGTGATCCGTCCGAGTGGTACATTGAGTGTGACCCGCTGCCTGGCAACAGCAGAGTGTGCCCTGGAATCCTGCTGCTTAGTGTGCAAAACAGAACTGCTTGGAAGCCTCCAGGAATCTCGGGAGAACTTTCAGAGAAAGATGGTGTCATTATCACAGGATTGCATCTAAGCTCCTTTCCAAATAAGGACTGCACCTCAATAAAATTGTCATTACCCTTTTGCAAACTCCCCCAAATTAGATGTTTAAACAGCCGAGATCGAACAACAGCCCACAGCGTTGCAGGTTTATTCCATTCTCTGTGGTATAGAGTGGAAATGTGCACTGCATTCCAGGTGAAAAGTGATACAAATGTGCACTGTCAAAGTTGCTTTCTGTATTCTAACTATACCCGGATAAATTGCTCGACAAGTTGGATGGATGAGTGTTTGATTGACAATACATGTACATTTGTTCTGATTCCTAAGCAGTCTGGCAGGCTGGTAACCCATTTAAGTAATAACTTTTTTTTTTTAAATAGAGCTTCAGATAATAAACAGTGGACTATTCATTTATAAATATTTATATGCTTCTGAACTAGTATGGTGTTCAGCAGATCACAATTTTTTTATCAAGTGTCAATGGGAAAAGGACATGTTCACATTTCAAACTACTTGGAAAGAAGCCTGCTCCCTTTGAATGTGATTCCAGCATAAAGAGGAAATGGTATAATCTCCTGGAATTCTGCAAAATGAATGGTAACAGGAAGGATTTATTCCTTCTGGATTCTGCCCAGAGTTTTCAATGTTGGAATTTCACAAATCCATCCAAGTCAGTAAAAATGGGTTTAGTCCCTTGCATATCAATACAACCATCACAGTATCAACTGGTACATTGTGTAAGAAGGAACTGCGGATGCTGGTTTACACCAAAGATAGACACAAAAAGCTGGAGTAACACAGTGGGTCAGGCAGCATTTCTGGAGAAAAGGAATAGGTGTCATTTCATGTTGAGACCCTTCATAAGATCAGAGTCTAGATCCAAAACGTCACATATTCCTTTTCTCCAGAGATTCTGAGTTACTCCAGCATTTCGTGTCCATCACCTGGTACATCGATGTATCAAACAACTATGCTCTCAATTTCCCATTGAATCATCAGATGAATCAACATCTTACCCAATGAGATTCCCAAATAAGTCAAAAATGTATGAATTAATAATTAATATTATCATGCCACAGAGATATGGAAGTATTTGGAACTGTAAATAGGCTTTCATTCTTTTTTTGAATTTTCAATAAAAACCTTCATTAAGCTTTACGACCTTGGAATAACTACAAACATTGAGTGTAGCTATTAGTTTAACTGCAATCTTGAATTGCAAGCCAGATTAATTACACAAATCTTTATAATTTAATTCTTTGCCTGCTGCTTCTTTAGACCTCAATTTTCAGTGGAACATCCAAAGCAAATAGAGAAATATCTTATGTTTCTGGCTGAAATATGTATGTCACACCCCAATTTCAAAGACACCAAATATATTTGCTCTGTCCTAACCCTCCACTACATCTCCAAAAATTTACGAACCTCCTGAAATTACTATTATTCCTTGCTTCCTCTCCATCTCGCTGCAAACTCCAAACAAGTCCTCTGGCCAAGTTGCACTGTATGTGTTTTAATCTTAATTAATTTTAGAAATATTTTAATTTAGATTTGGACAGATATTGAAGTGAACCAAACACAAATGGCAACAGACTTATAATCAGGACCATATGGGCTGGAAGATTTTGTAAATTATACACAAACCATAATCGGAAAGGTTCAAGGCTCGAATTCTGCCAGGTTTGGCTGCATGGCCATCAAAGGTAGCCTAATTTACAACATGCATTGTACATCAATGCTTCACCTTTTGACAGCAAAGGTGAGGCCAGTCATACACTGATATTTGGAGAAGCTCCCACATTTTACCTAGGGGAGAAGAGAAAAGATAAACGGGAAATATTTTCTTTATACTTTATTGATGTAGAAAGGAATTGGGAAGACCTTGGAGTTGACTGACCATTTGCCTACTTGACTATTGATTCACGATGCCATTGCCTTCACTTGGGATTTTGAAGATCAATTGTTTCCTCAATGGGTGTCAAAGATCATTCATTAAAACAGTGCAGGTGCTAAACTGCAAAGTAAAGAGAATGGCCATATAGTTGAGGAAATATCTCTCCAACAATCTTCAGGAAATGACTGATTGCAAGCCAAACCAGCTGTGGTGAGAATTTGGAAAGGCCCTTTGCTGCCAAAATGAAACCATCCACACACAATCACTCTCACAACTGAGCACAGCCAAAATTAAATTATACCTGTGGCAGCGGGATGTATCAAAAGACCAAATGGGGAAAAATAGTCTTGAAAAGAGGCTTGCATTAAAATGTAGGAGACTGATGGATGATCTTAGAGGTATATAAAATCATGAGCGGCTAACACGGGGTGAATGCACACACAGACTTTTCCCTGCTCTCCCTTTGCCCAAGTGTTGGTGACTCAAGAACAAGAGGGCATAGATTTAAGATGAGCGGGGAAAGAATTAATAGGAACCCGAAGCATTCCTCATGTATATATGTGGAATGAATTGCCAGAGGAAGTGGTTGAGGCAAGTGCAATAATAAATAACAGCATTTGAACTACATTTGGACAGGTACATGGATAGGAATGTTTCAGAGAGATATGGCTCAAACACAGGGAAATGGGACTAGTGTAGATGGGCATTTAGTGTCTTTCATAATGTTTGGGACAAAGACCCATCATTTATTTATTTGCCTCTGTGCTCCACAATTTGAGATTTGTAATTGAAAAAAAAAAATCACATGTGATTAAAGTGCACATTGTCAGATTTTAATAAAGGACATTTTTATACATTTTAGTTTCACCATGTAGAAATTACAGCAGTGTTTGTACATAGCCCCCCATTTCAGGGCACCATAATGTTTGGGGCACATGGCTTCACAGGCGTTTGTAGTTGCTCAGGTGTGTTTAATTGCCTCCTAATGCAGGTATAAGAAGTCTGCGATTCATGGACATCACCAGTTGCTGGGTGTCTTCTCTGGTGATGCTCTGCCAGGCCTGTATTGCAGCCATCTTTAGCTTATACTTGTTTTGGGGGCTAGTCATTGACAAATCCACACCTGACTCCTGAAGAGTGTTTCTGATCTGTCTGACATGTGTTTGTTTTTTTTTTTTAATTATAGAGAGAATTCTTCTGTCATCAGTGTGGAGGTCTTCCTTGGCCTGCCAGTCCCTTTGCGATTAATAAGCTCACCAGTGTTCCCTTTCTTCTTAATGTTGTTCCAAACAGTTGATTTTGGTAAGCCTAAGGTTTGGCTGATGTCTCTAACAGTTTTATTCTTGCTTCTCATTCATAATGGCTTATTTGACTTTTATTGGCACAACTTTGGTCCTCGTGTTAATAAACAGCAATTAAAGTTTCCAAGGATGATGGAAGGACTGGAGAAAAGACTAGGTGCTGAGAGCTCTCTTATACCTGCATTAAGGAGGCAATTAAACACACCTGAGCAACTACAAACGCCTGTGAAGCCATGTGCCCCAAACATTATGGTGCCCTGAAATGGGGGTACTATGTATAAACACAGCTGTAATTTCTACATGGTGAAACCAAAATGTATAAAAATACCCTTTAATAAAATCTGACAATGTGCACTTTAACCACATGTTATTTTTTTTAAATTACAAATCTCAAATTGTGGCGTGCAGAGGCAAATAAATAAATGATGTGCCTTTGTCCAAACATTATGGAGGGCACTGTTGGTCTCAGCATGGTGTTGTGCCGAAGGGCCAGTTTCTATGCTTTATGACTCAATTCGTATATTTTGCTAAATATGCAATTGCATGTGGACATATATTCCTGTAAACAGATGCATGCGATTTAAATTGCGAAAGATAATCTAAACCACTGTGGCATAACATATTAGCAAATTACCTTCAAGTACAACTGATAAATCACCCAGACAGAACAATTCTGTCCATGATATAACATGCTTTCCTTCCCAAAAGAACACAAATCATTCTCGCCTATCATCAGGGGATCTTGATTTAAATGAATGCCTTGACACACACGGCAGCCGATTGAATGGAAAATACACAAGCACTGAACCAGATACAGTGCAGTAATGGATACCTTTTATAATTAAGGCCTTTGATCACATAAATAATATTGATAAAATCTGCAGGGCAGAAAAAAAGATCCCATTAACTGCTGCATGGTCTCACAACTGGAGAGACCAAGGCAGAGAGAGAGGCAGAGAGAGAGGCAGAGAGAGAGGCAGAGAGAGAGGCAGAGAGAGAGGCAGAGAGAGAGGCAGAGAGAGAGGCACAGACAGGCACAGACAGGCACAGACAGGCACAGAGAGACACAGACAGGCAGAGAGAGACGCAGACGGGCAGACGGGCAGAGAGAGACGCAGACGGGCAGAGAGAGACGCAGACGGGCAGAGAGAGACGCAGACGGGCAGAGAGAGACGCAGACGGGCAGAGAGAGACACAGACAGACGGGCAGAGAGAGACACAGACGGGCAGAGAGAGACACGCAGACGGGCAGAGAGAGACGCAGACGGGCAGAGAGAGACGCAGACGGGCAGAGAGAGACACAGACAGGCAGAGAGAGACACAGACAGGCAGAGAGACAGAGATGTGCTGAATGGAGGATTAGTGAGGAGGATGTATACATTCCAATGTTTACTATATTTGTTTTGAAGTTTATCACCTGAAGACAAAAACTCAGTTCCCTCTGCAGAGATGCTGCCTGACCTGCTGAGCTTTACCTGCATGTTCTGCACTATTCTGGTCTACACTGCCCCGAAACATTCTAATTCTAATTCCAAAACCAGGACAACCAAACGGATGCTGCCAAACATTTAAAAAAAAAATCTTGTTTCAGGAAGAGGCCATCTTTTTTACATTTCTTTTCAAAAGCCGTGCCTAATTTCCTCCAGCAATCCGAAATCAGCAACAACCTATCCTTTTATACGATGGTGACTCTGCACAATTCCCGCTCCTCCCCTCACCCAACTCCCATGGCCACCCCAGGCCCCAGCCATATCTAAATCTCTCTGATTCTTTTCCGCTCCTGATCCCTCCCACATTCCGATGCACCACAGCTGCGATACAGTCGTGGGCACCGACCGGGTGGCGATGGTTTACAAGAGAACAGCTTAGAGCTCACAGAACCTGGCCTTGTCTCACAGGGAGCCCGGGAACGAGTACATTATTTTTTTCTGCTGAGTGGTGAGGGTAGCAAAGGGGAGAAAAGTCCAACCAATGCTGTTGTCCTTCAGCAGGAAACAGTACTCTGATTGTGTTCTTCTGAAGTGGCCTCTGCAGCTTTCCTCACTCTCCACAATGAGGCTGCTATGCCATTGGTATGCAGAACAGACAGAGCTCCTCTGCTCTGCTGCCTGCCTGCCTGCCTTCTCCAGCAACACTGATGGATTAACTGAGCAGAATGGGCCCTGTCAGAAGCAGTCAGCCACCACGAGGGCTACGGATTGCTTTCATTAAAAATATGCGCCAGTGTCAGACAACATTGCTGGATATGAAAGGGCTCCGGCCTATTGTCAGAGGACTGTCCAAATCCCCTGTCTGAATAATTTATTATTAGTTACTGTCAGAGAAATGACATGGTTACGAGGAGCAAAGCTCACATTAAAGAACAGCACCATCCCGGTGGGCATGAGGCAGGTGACGTGTACTTCTTGCTGCAAAATCTCAGTCAATGTTTTGTCTTAAATTCCAGCACAAGGTTACGATTGTTTCAATGAAAACACAGGGGAACCACTGAGCGGCAAGTCTCTCTACCATCTTCATGTCCATGCTAGATGATTACATCTCCACGAACATGCAAAGATTTATAATTTCTAGCTGGGGAAACCACACAAGCCATCCTGCCTCCCCCCTTTTCGGAATGCATTCTCTACTTATGTTTCCAATTCCTTTGTACTTTTCCAAAATTCTAAGATGGAAAATACTCACACATGTATGAATGGGCTGGGCTGGCAATTTACTTGTAGCAACTGGCCAAATGCAATAGGAACAATCATCCAATTCCCATAGGTTTAGTTTGTTTACTTCAGAGATACAGTGTGGAAACAGGTCCTTCAGCCCCACCGAGTCCGGGCCAACCAATTATCATCCGTACGCTAGTTCTATACCACACACTAGGGACAATTTACAGAAGCCAATTAACCTGTAAACCCGCACGTCTTTGGAATTTGGGAGGAAACCGAAGCAACCGGATAAAACCCATGTGGTCACAGAGAGAATGTGCAAACTCTGCACAGACTTCACCCTTAGTCAGGATCAAACCCGGGTCTCTGGTGCTGTAAGGCATCAACTCTACCATTGCACCACCGTGCCCCCAGTAAGCCTAAACAAAATAAATCATTCAGTGATGGAGGAGAATGGGATTCAGGCTTTCATTCAGAACGGCTGAGTTACAGACAAGTATATGCACAGCACCAAGCATCTAACATGCTTCCTTTGCCCTGCTTTAAGATATTAGTTCTCTGCACATGAAGAATTCTACTCACCAGGTGGGCACTTGCAAGCAAATCTGTTCACCTCGTCCTTGCACACACCATTGTTGAGGCATGGCTGGCTTTCACACTCATCAATATTTGTTTCGCAGTATACTCCCACGAAGCCTGGTATCAACAAAAGCATGGTGAGAACTATGCAAGCCTACATATCAACAAACCGTGCAGTGTCCAACATTTAGGAATTAATTAAAATCAAAAACGTAGTCTGATGAAGAGTGCTGGACTAGAAACATTAACTGTTTATCTCAGTGTAAATGCTGTCTAACCGGCTGAGTATTTCCAGAATTGTAGTTATTCATTCTCATCTTAATTGCTTCAGAGGAGAAGTAAACTATGCTATTTTCATTCATTCTTGGCATCATTCCTCATCAAACGATGTTAGTATGGCTTGTTGGTAGCATGTGAGCCTTGATCATAAGGTTGTTGTTTCAATCCAATTCCAGAAACTGGGGCACAATATCTGGGTCTACTATCCATAGAAGTATTGAGGGAGCTTAATTATTTTAATAATAAGTAGAACAGATCATTCAGTTTGTTAACAAGATCACAGAGTTCCTTTCCAATGTGGAGCAGACAATTGGCTATTTGGCAGCAATAAGAACAAATCTATGTCCTGCCACTGTGTGGCGCCATTGGTTAGAAGCAGATAACAGGAATTTTTTTAATTATTTCCATAAATGGTCCACTGTTCAGATAGCCTTCAAGTTCACTAGTGATACAAACAATTCTTGGACATAAGAATATTACCCCAAGAAGCCTCAGATGGATTGGGACATCATGCCAAAACCTGATATTTCTGTGCACACAGACCAAGAAGTCACCTGGCTCTAATGTGCAGAATCAGTGCACCATTAAAAGCCCAAATTGTACTTCAATCTGTGATGGGAACAAAATGCAGGCAGACTTGGTTTTCTTGGTCTCTCTGTGATAATCTGCATGCAGGACTGACAACATTGCAATCTGATACAGCTGCAAATTTCCAATGAATGATGGAAATTTATGACTGATAGCTATTTATATAAGATACCATTTAATTTCACAAGCAGCACAGATTTAAACATATTGCAGTCAAGTCTGTCTATTTTTATATTCAAAGTTTACCAAATGAAATGCTAACCATGAGCCTCATTACTATTAAAATTGTTTATTACTTTTTAAACAAAGCGGAACTGTAACTACTCCGACCCATAAGCTGGCTTTATATTGGATCTGTTTTGTTTATTTACATTAGGAGTTATCTTAAAATCAGGGTTGTATTCATTATAGTGTGGTTGGAGTTGTTCAAGTATCAGCAGAGCACAATGTGTAGCTGATAGAGCCCTTGCTTCATAGCAGGTTCAATCCCCATCTCCAGAGCTGAACGTGCGAGATTCCCCTTCGGGTGCTCCGGTTTACTTCCACATCCCGAAGGATGTGTGGGTTGGCAAGGTATTTGGTAATTACATTTCCCCTGGTGTGAAGGTGAGTGTTACAATCTTGGGAGAGTTGATGGGAATGCAAGGAGAAGAAAATTGGATCAGTATCTCAACATTTAAGAAAAATCTAGACAGGTACATGGATAGGATAGGGATATAGGCCAAACACAGGCAGGCGGGTCTAGTATAGATGGGATAGGTCGACACAGAATCGACCTCCGGATAGTTCGATTCAATGACACTGATTAGTCAGCGACTCAATTCTCCGGTAATTCCAACATAGAGAAGGATTGCACGTGTCCGCTCCGTCATCCTCACCTGGCATACAAATGCACTTGAATTCACCGATCTGATCCAAACAGGTGGCATCGTTCTGGCAGGGACTAGTAAGGCACTCGTTGATGTCCATTTCACAGCGTGGTCCCGTGTAGCCCACAGCGCATTCACAGCGGAAGGAACCCTTGGTGTTTACACACTTCCCTCCATGTTCGCAGGGATTTCCCCCTACAAGCAGGAAGACCATAAATAAGATAGATTGGGCAACATGTTTTCAACAGCAGCAACAATGAATGCTGCCAAATGCATCGGCTTCACACATTTCTCCATGCTTTGCCTCACTCACACACTTCCCTTTTGAAGGTTGATGTGCTCGCTTAATATTTAAACCATCTCAACATCAACACCACCAAAAATGGACCATATTCCCTTGAGGGATTCCACAGAGTATCCTTCCAATGCAGGAAGTCTTGTTTGGCACAAGAGTACCATTGCACGTTGAGGCAAGGACATCATGAAACAAAATGGAAGGTCCCACCTGCAGAGGGCTCAACACTTTCCTTAAAGGACCAGCAACGTGTCTGCTCCGTCAAGTTAAGTGATTGGCAACAGATCATTAAGTTAATAGAACTGCTCTCAATTATAGTGGTGCGACTCTTCCACCTGCCCCCTGCCTGCCACCCCTCCACCTCAGCATAATCTGTTAATAGCCAACTTACACCTGGAAACTGCACAGTAAAATAAAGCCCTTCCTGTTACTCTTGGCAATAGATGATTGCAATAGGGATTTTATTTTCTCTCTCTCTCTCTCTCTCTCTGCCTTGAGGGAGTTTGTGTCCAATTATCTCGGGTGCTGTGGACACATCTTGCCAACATGGAAACATCATTCATAGGTTCCACTTTGCCATCTCCGGATCATAATCCAAGAATTCTTTCTTAGTTTCCATGCAGATGTATTTTTGTCATTCAACTTCAGGAGTTCAAGGCAATAGCTCACCACACTATCTCAACGGGTCAGGCAGCATCTCTGGAGAAAAAGGATCTGAAGAAAGATCTTGACCCAAAACGTCACCCATCTATTTTCTCCAGAGATGCTGCCTGACCCTCTATGTTACTCCTGCACTTTGTGTCTACCTTCACTACACTATCTCAAGTTGGGTTGGGTGTAAAGACTAAATGGCCAACTTACATGTAATATCCATACTCCCAAGAATGAATTAAAAGAAACTACCTTAATTGATCATCTACATGGCACAATTACTTTCGTGACAAGGCGAAGGTGTAATTGCTTACCTAGGGAACATTCATTGATGTCCTCATCACAGACAGTCCCTCTGTAACCAAGGGGGCAACTACAAAAGAAGCTGCTCTTGAGAGGGTTGGTTTCACATGTGGCTCCTTCATGACAAGGGTTGCTAACGCACGCGTCGTCTACCTGACAGAATATACCTAAAAATAAAGAACCATTTATTATCCAACCATGCACACACAAACACAAGAACACTTACCACTTCCCCAATTTGGGTAGGGGAGACAGGAGTAGAATTTACAGCATTATGAATACACCCTGTAACCATCCTTTCCTTACTCCATAACATATCACAAAGCCACGCAAAAGGATTCCAGTTGACGACCTGCTCTAAACACCGTCTGCCACAATTCTACCCTCTCCACCATTAGTGTCAGAAGAGGGAATTAAAAATCTCTCCCATTTCAACTCATGCCTTGTGGTCATGACACTGAATGCATTTCAGATAGGAAGGGGAGCAAACCAACTGTGGCCCACCACTTCTACCAACGAGCCTGCAACCGCATACAAAGATTCATTATTATCAAGGATAGAGGATTACAAATAGAGTGAGCCACAGGTTTTAGGAGGGCAGAAAAAAGCAAAATTTCTTTTAAAAAATGTGAGAGAGTTGAGGGTCCTCATAAGACATCATGCACTTGATTGCCTACAAAATAATTGCCTCATTCAAGTGTTCCTACATGTAGATATTTTTGACTCTTCTCAAGCCTCCACTAATCATGTCTTCACATTAGCATTGCATTGAAAAAAATTCAATAAAAATCTGCTGCAGCGTACTTCTAGTAAAAATCTTAAGGACCAGCCCTCTTCCACCCCCAAACTGAGCTTTTCTACAAGAACCAGCAAGCAACCTTTCGACTTTTGTCTTTAGAACTTTAGGGTGGCACAGTGGTAGAGCTGCTGCCTCACAGCACCAGAGACCAGCCTTTGATCCTGACCTCAGGTGCTGTCTTTGTGGAGGTTGCACATTCTCCTTGTGACAGGGTGTCAGGGGTTATGGGGAAAAGGCAGGAGAATGGGGTTAGGAGGGAGAGATGGATCAGCCATGATTGAATGGCGGAGGAGGCTTGGTGGGCCGAATGTCCTCATTCTGCTCCTATCACTTATGACCACGTGGGTTTTTCCTTGGTGCCCCAATTTCCTGGTTCCCCAGTTTGTAGGCTAATTTGCCATTGTAAAATTGCCCATGATGTGTCGGGAGAGGACAAGAAATGTGGGGTAATATACATTAAAACTAGTGTGAATGGTTGATTGCTGGTAGGTGTGGACTTGGTGGGCTGAAGAGCTTGTTCCCATGCTGTATCTCTAAACCTCACTAGTGTGCTACAAAGTTAAGAACTATATTCTGCACCCTATATCTTTTCCTTTGCTCTTCCTATTGTACTTGAGTTTGGCTTGATTGTATCTATTTATAGTATTATCTGATTTGATTGGATAGCATACAAAGCATTTCACTGTACCTCGGTACACATGACAATAATAAACCTATACCAAAACTTGATCACTCCTAATCACCAGGAGCCCTTCAGTGTCCAGACTGGCCTGAAGTCAACAGCGGCGAGTATGAAGAGCGTCTCCGGTTCCCCACCAGCATTCACGGAAGGAGCATAACCAGGAGAGCCAGGAGCTTATTAACTCCCAAAACAAAGCGGTCTTGGACTGGAAGCTCCACCATGCCCATAAGGAAACAAAACAACTCTGCAAGGACCTGACGGCAGAGGCCCTTCAAAAAACCCATAACCAAAAGGGCAGATGGCTTGTGGACAGAGTGGAATAGATCCATAAACTTGCTGGTAAACATGCTGTCAGGAATCTTCAGCACCCTTGAGGCTATGCATGGGGTGGCTGGGAGGGGGATTGGGGAAGAGAAACAATTCTATATTTCACGTTGAAGGCCCTCTGTCAGAAGGAAAGGTCTTAACCCGAAACGCTGACTGCTTCTCTTTCCACAGATGCAGCCTGACCTGCTGGTGTTTTCAGCATTCTTTTTCAGTTCAGATTTTCAGCAGCAGAAATTCTTAAATATTCTAAAAGTATTTTTTTGGCGATTTGTTGAGAAGATACTACACAAATCTGCATGTGCAGTTCTAAGGAACAATTCAAGTTTCATTCCATGGCATTTTCAGTTTTCTTTAATATCTTTTGTTTAGCTGTTAAAGTGAGTGCAAACACAGTTCTGGCAAAGTTAAGAGAAGCAGCAGGTGGGAATGACAGATCCCAGCTGCAGGAACTGAATGAGACAGTGGAAAGAACAGAATCACCAGGACACAACAGTTGTTAGTCAAAGCTCCTTCATGTGTTCTTCCCAGACAGATACCAGGATGAGGTCAGTGATATCAAACGCGAAAAGAGAAGTAACTAATTTGTGTTCAACTTGACGTCAACCATTGTTGATAAATAGGATTGTAAATCAGGTCTCATTGGTTAATCAATGTCACCTTGTGGTGGTGGCAAGCATTCAACTCTCTCTTTGTTTGCCTGACTGTTCTTACTAGGAGTTGATCATACTATCATACACCAGAGCCTCTGCACCATCATTTGCAGTATGGGTACTTGCACCAGGTCCATTTTATTTAGCCAGTCATACCTGCAATCACAGGTGTTCCCAAACCCACACTTTGACCTTATGATCCCCAGAATTAGTCCGTGGTCTCTCTCTACTTATCAACACGCTCCTTCCTCGGGACAAATATTATCCCTTATCACATGAGCACTGACAAGCACGGAGGTTTGCTTCCCCATCACCTTCTCTAGCCCTTCACCACCTGTACATTGTCAAACTAAAATCTAGCACTAGACGAGCAGAGATTTCCTCTGCAGATACCAAAGGCCAAAGCCAACATCTGGAATTCCCCCTGCCACCAAATCCAGATGTGTTACTTCTCAAATTGAACCAGACAGTTCACAAGCTTGTTATCACAATTGAACAGAGCTTCACATATGCACCATCACTAACATACTTTAACTTGACTTCCTACAACTGGCCATCTCCATCTCTGCCTTATTTCATTGTGTAGGAAGGAACTGCTGATGCTGGTTTACACTGAAGATAACTGAACACCTATGCTCAGTCCGCCTTGGCCTACATGATCTCCTGGTTTTCAAATGTTTTAACTCCACTTCCCATTCCCATATTGACTATTCTGTCCTGGGCCACCTCCACTGTCAGAGTGAGATCACATGCTAATTGGAGGAACAGCACCTCATATTTTGCTTGGGCAGCTTACAACCCAGTGGTATGAATATTGATTTCTCGAATTTGAAGTAACCCCTGCATTCCCTCTCTTTCCGCCCCTCCATCACCCTAGTCATCCTGCAAGTTCCATTGTTCGCATCCATATATCCCTTCATTATCACCTCGCCTTCAGCCAACAATGGACCATTGTGGGCTCCAACTTTCCTTGATTTGTGGGAAATATGGCCAGCCCGGAGAAGCAGCGCTGGTGTCCCGTCAGTCCAGGCAGGGCTGTAGGTTAACCCGGCGAGACAGGCAGAGTTGAGCTGCATTTAGCGCTGAATTGAGCCTCCAAAACCGCGTGCGCCCGCCCGCCCAAAAATTGCCTCCCCCCTGTCCCCTCCATATTTTGATAGCAATTTTCGTGCCTGCTCATGAGCATCTTCTTTCATCTTCAGCGAATCTGCCCTCCTCACATTCTGGGTTGTGGGTCATTGCTAAACTCAAATCACTCCAGCAATGGATTGTCTTGCAGTGCCTAGCACCAAGGTTGGATGCTCTCTAAATTCACTTCCTGAACCTTCCTGCCTCGCTAGCTCTCTTTCCTGCTTGGAACACTTTCCCTTCAACCAAGCTTCTGATCATCTACATTAATATATTGTTTAGTTTAGAGAAACAACGCGGAAACAGGCCCTTCATCCGCACCTACCAGCGATCCACGCACATTAACACTTCCCTACCCTAGGGTCAATTTTTATATTTATACCAATTAAACTACAAACCTGTGCATCTTTGGAGTGTGGGAGGAAACGGAAGTTCTCGGAGAAAACCCATGCAGATCACGGGGAGAATGTACAAACTCCGTACAGACAAGCACCCATAGCCAAGATCGAATCTGGGCCTCGGGCACTGCAAATGCTGTAAGGCAGCAACTCTACCGCTGAGCCACCGAGCCGCCCTTATGAAGTTCAACATCAATACTCTGACTCATCTCAGTCAAGTGATGCAGTTAGGGGTGCTTTTGCTTCATTAAAACAGTGTTGCATGAATACAAGTTGCTGCTTGGAGAATATAATAGAATTAATTTCAAGAACCTAACAAAAATACATGGTTTCCTTCTCAGCAAAGCAGATCAGCAGTGATTTGTCTTAGATAGCCACACATGTGCAGAACAATGGACAATACTGGCTTGTGAGCAACAAAACTTTGCTGCCAAGCATTCAGCAGCAGGGAAGGATCAGTCACACTGTCAACTGAAGATTTACACAGAAGGCCAATTATAAAATATATTCATAGTTGCACTAGATTTTTTTTTTAAATCAGTTGTGAATAAATTCTGCCCCAAATTCAGCATTTCATCAAGCCTTGCCCATGGATGAGATGATCTTTGCAAATTAACATTATTTGCTTAAAGTTAGAGAACAAGAGCCTAATAAACAGACAGTTCCTTGAACAATAACTTTCCCTTATCGCTGCACATGCATCCCCGTGAAATACACCACAATGTCACTAAATCTGGATGCACAAAGTGGATATTTAAACCGAAATAATGTAACTTCCCTTTCCACATTCTTTCTAAATAAAATTTAAAAAAACAGGCTTTGGAAGATTTCCAAATCACTGCACTGAATTATGAGTACATTATCAAAACTGTTATCAGCCAAGAACCTCCATAGGTTTTCTCTGGTGCTCCGGTATCCTCCCAAACTCCAAAGACGTACAGGTTTGTGGGTCCATTGGCTTGGTAAAATTGTAAATTATCCCAAGTGTGTAGAGGATAGTGTTAGTGTGTGGGGATTGCTGGGCAGTGCAAACTAGTTGTGCCGAAGGGTTTGTCCCTGTGCTGTATCTCTCAACTAAAACTAAACAAGAGCTACAAGGTTGTTTTGTATCTTTATTAGGATAATGGCTTGGCAACACATCGGCCATCTCATGGCTTCCTCATGGGCCATCTACATGTGGAACATACTTTTATCTTGTCTGCAGTTGGAAGCAACACAATTGTTGTTCAACGTATTTTTTTCCAAATGGCAAGCGAGGAAAGTGCAATGGAATTACTTTGTTAACTATTGCTCTCTAACAACCGTGCCCACTGATTTAGCCGAGTTTGAGTATATATGTGCTGATGCCAGTTCAACATGACAGCACCGTGTATATTGTGTGGAGTGATGGGATGGAGGCATACAGAATGGTTTTACGGGTAAAGAGCACAGGGGCCAGGAAATGCAATGGAGTCTTCAGGGCTGAGCAGAGCGAAGGGGTAACTGGTGGGGCTTCTGCAGTATCCCAACCGTAACCCTTGATCACCCGCCGTGAAACCAAGAACTCCCCTGGAGAGGAAAGGCCACTCCAGTAAGTCTTACCTTCTGCCAAGGTCGGCTACAGGAGGCACCCCCACAAAACAAGAGCTGAAGAGGGCCGCGCAAGGAGGGACATTGGTTTGCGGGAAGACGGAAATGGAGACGACGACCACAATGGGCTCTTGTGGTGAGCTGCAGTTGGGACTATGAAATGGTGCCAAAAAGTGCCTCTGGCATATGGACTCAGTGTGCTGTCATGTACATTCTGTACTAACCTGTGGCTTGTGCTTATGCACAGGAATAGTCTTGCTGAGCTGTGTGCAAAAAATGTATTTCACTGTAGCTGATACATGTGACAATAAAGAAAACATTGAGCTAGGAGGGTGCAAGAGCTGGGGGGGAAGGAGGGAGAAGGTGCAAGGTCAGGTCAAGCACAGTGAGGAAGGAAAGGAATGATGGGGAGTGGAGGTTGGAGAGGCACCCAAACAGGTCTGTGAGTAACCCCAGCTTTCAGAAAGATACAGGAGCATCTCATAAGATGGAAATTACTGTTGCAATTGTTTGGCAAAGTATCAAGCAAAGATATCGTGGTTGCTCTTGCTCAGAGGTGACCCTGGGTGAAATGAAACACCTTAAATAACTGAACATATAGATTCATTTGGCCGATTCATTTCACTTCAGTGTAAACAGCCTTGCACAGCCACGAATCTGTACTTTCTTTCTATTTTTGGAACCGATTTGAAACCAACCAAAATAATGAACTTAAAGTATTTTTTGAGATAGGTTAAAACATATATTTAAGGAACAAGCAGGAAATATTCAGTTTAGTAATATCACTTAAGTCAAAGCATAAAAATGAAACAAAATAGATTTTCTTTAAAAAAAAAAGAAAAATAAGGGATAAAATGCACATTTTTTGGGGGAGAATAATCACAATAATTCACGAAATAATTTTGGTAACAAAAAAAAAAGGGCATTGTACTCAGTAGTCATTGTCACTTGTTCAATGGAGAGATCATGAACATCAACTCCTGGATAGAGGATAACGTCTTAAACTAGATGTCTTAACAGAAGATCAATATCATGACCAACATGATCACATGACCAACATCGAAAACATATTCAAGCCCACTCCACATTGTATGCACATGGCAATTTCACTTTAACCATCACCTCCCGATCAAACTTTCTGTGGAAGTTTTATTTGATTTTTACAAGAACTTTTATATAAAATTCACTTTGTTGCATGGTGAAAGGCTGCACTGGATATTGAAAGATGCTAAGTTAACGATGGACTAACCTGCGGAATTGAATTGCGATTTAAAGAGCAACGTGTGTGGTTTAAAGACGTCTAAAAATCACACCTGCGCTGTGCTCTTCTCTCCTCTTTGAAAGTCTATAATTAGTGCTCTGATTTTAGGAAGCTGTTGACAGATCCAGCCAATACCAAGAATCAAATCTGCTGGCGCTGACTCCAGGTGGAATCCACGTTCATTACAGGAAACTAGAAAGGCCTTTGGCTCAGTATATTGGGTTCTAAATTCAAATGGTTCAGGCAAACCAAATCCAAACCTCAAACCAGAGGTGGTGAAAGTTATGTCACTGTCTCTCTGCCCCAACATTATTCAAGGCCACCTTAATTCTACCCTAATTTTACAAACTTTAAATGAGCTGCAGAATCCCGAGAGAACACTTACCAGCTTTGCCAATAGGACATTCACATACAAAGGATGCAACTCGGTCGTGGCAGGTAGCTCCATGCATGCAGGTTGCACCGGCACAATCATCTATGTTCTCACTACAGTCGTCTCCACTCCAGCCATTGACACAGACGCAGTGATAGCCTCCGTTGATGTTGAAGCAGGTCCCTCCATTCTGACAGGCATTTGGCTGCAATTGACACTCATCCACATCTTCTGTACAAAACTGACCTAAGTGGTGGAAAAGATTAATAGTTCAGCAATGTAGTCCAAACGGCTTCAGTTCACACAATCCGAACATACTACCACTTTAAATGACTGTGAGGATTAACAAAATGGATTTAAAGAAACGCTCAATAAGCAGGGAAGAGAGAAGGGATGAATGTCTTTACTGCTTGGTCCAAGATGAAATGGGGCGAGAGGAGATTCACATTGGGGACACAAATACACAAAGGTTTGTCAGTTAAAATTCCCAAACTCTATGAAGCAGAGCAGCCTAGTGGTTTGCATCGCTGCCTCACTGTGCAGAGTTTATACGTTCTCGTTGTCTGATGTTCTCCGTTGTCTATGCGGAGTTTGTACATTCTCCCTGTGACTGCGTGGGTTTTCCCCAGGAGCTCCAGTTTCCTCACACACTCCAAAGATGTACATGTGTGTAGGTTAATTGGCTGGGTAAAATTGTAAATTGTCCCTAGTGTGTGTAGGATGGTGTTGGCGTGCTGGGGTCGCTGGTCGGCGTGGACTCGGTGGGCCGAAGGGCCTGTTTCCGCGCAGTATCTCAAAACTAAACTAAATTCACAATTCCTGGGACCCAGATGCAATCCTGATCTTTGGCGCTGTCTGTGTGGAGTTTACATGTTCTCCCTGTGACTCCATGGGGTTCTTCCCATATGCCAAAGACGTGCTGGCTGGTCGGCCGATTGGTTATTGGAAATTACTCCTTGTGTGGCCGGTTGAGAAGTGAGAGGAAAGGTGCGATTATTATAGATGGAGGTTTGATGAGCTGTGTGGATATGTGGGCTACAATGCCTATTTCTGTGCTGTACGAGTCCAATGTTCTACATAATTCTTTGCAACGCGACGTCTGGTATCAGCTGTGAAGGAAGGGGGAAAGTCAGTGTTGCCACCATAGGGTGTTTGTCAGGTGGCAACAAGTGAACAGCAAGTGAAAGCCACAGACAGCCCTGTCACAACACGGCTCTAATAATGTTTGTGAATGGCAATGCATGAAGGTAGTCTTTATATGCGTTCATTCTAAATCAACGCTGACAACAGCAGAAGCAGAAAGCTGCAAATTGTAGCCACACCCCACCTCCTCCACCCACCTGCAAACAAATTAGTAACGTCTGTATCCCTGGAGCCAAATCGCTGGAACTAGACCAAATCGATTGCGCAACCTCAAGTCTTGCCCACTTACCCTGAACGCATTCCAGCTGAAGAGCTACAGTCACTGCCAAAGCGACGAAAACCAGAAACTCCTTTGTTCGCAGAGCCTTCCCCCCGTTCTGCTTTCAATTAACTCCAATATCCTGCTAGCCTAATTAATTTAAACCATTTCTCACACCGAACTCCCCCTTTCCCCTCCAATCCAAGTCCGGCCACCACCCCTCAGACCCAGGCAGCAATCCATCCTAACGTCTGTCACCAACTTCCTTCTGCACACACAGAATACGACTGAGGGGTGGGGGAAAGACAGGGGAGGAAGAGATGAAGAAACAAATAATAGCAAAAATGTTCATCTTGTTGGTTTGAATCACAGAACACGAAATACCGACTGAGAGCCAGACATTTGTGGCCCAAAAGGGACTCGGCCTTCAATACTCCTTGCCTTTGATTTACCGAGGTGTAGTGCTCTACCTGTTTAAATGTAATCATTACTGATACCTAACAGAGCTGGGAACCAACCCAGTCTGTGGAAGGGTTCAGATCCAAATGTAACCCGTTCTTTTTCTATTGGAGATGTTGCTGTCCCGCTGAGTTACTCCAGCATTTTCTGTCTGTCTTCGGTATAAACCAGCATCTGCAGTTTCTTCCTACACAACTAACCCACCATCCTGCCTGGATGTTCTGCATTTCACTCCTCACGTTTCTTCCTTCCCAGAGCCCACTATCTGAACTCCTTTGTCTTCTCCACTCATCACACCCTGATTTGGCGACCATCTTCCCCCTTCTCCCTCACCTTACTCATCTGCCAATTAAGCTCTTGTCATCGAGACTCACTCTTCACTTGCTAGTCCTTGCCCCACCTCTTACCCCTTTCTCACACCCATCTCCCCTCTATTCCAGCTTTGAAGAAGGGTCCTGACCCGAACCATCACTTGTCCATTCCCTCCACAGAGGCTGACTGACCTACAGAGTACCTCCAGTAATAGACAATAGGTTCAGGAGTAGGCCATTCGACCCTTCAAGCCAGCACCACCATTCAATATGGTCATGGCTGATCATCCACAATCAGTACCCCGTTCCTGCCTTCTCCCCATATCCTTTGACTCTGTTATCTTTAAGAGCCCTATCTGACTCTCTCTTGAAAGTATCCAGAGAACCGGCCTCCATCGCCCTCTGAGGCAGAGAATTCACAGACTCACAACTCTCTGTATGAAAAAGTGATTCCTCATCTCAGTTCTAAATGGCTTACCCCTTATTCTTAAACTGTGACCCCTGGTTCTGGACTCCCCCAACACCGGGAACATGTTTCCTGCCTATAGTGTGTCCAAACCCTTAATAATCTTATATGTTTCAATAAGAAATATTTCGGGGTTTTTTTCACTGGGAGATATTTAAGAGGTCAAAAGTATCATGAGTGACCTTACAGAGGAAAGCACATCCAGGAGTAGAATGTAATTTGGAATTAAAAGCTAAAACAAGATTTAATATAAATGAATATAGTATAGAATATAGTATCAATGGGAAGGGTCAAGGGATTGATTATCCGAGGCAGGGGAATGTTATCATAGATTTAAGCAATAGTTAAAAAGGTAGTTTGAGACACAAATATGTTGTCCCACAAACAATGAAAGTCACTGCTGGGAAGATCGATTGAGACAGAAAACAGACGTCTCACTTAAAAGTACCTGGATGAGCATGTGAACAACCATGAACTCGAGGCAATGAACAAGAACTGGGAAGTTGGAGTAGCTTTAAAATGCTCTACTTCTGGCCAGAATGTTTCCTTTGTGTGCCATGAATTTCTGTGTCTGAGGCAACTTTTCTAACAAGGAATATTTACATCGTCCAAACCTCTCTCACTCCTGAGATTTCCACTGTGTTTTTCAAGCGCTTGGGATTACATGAAAGCCACCGACTCCAAGTCCACATCATATGCCCTCCTATGCTCCACATGGCTACTTATTTTCCCCCATAAACAGGACTGCAGTTTGGAGAACCAAGCTTTCATCCAAAGTTCTTGTCTGCATATTTCCAGCAGACATCACTTGAAAGTGATTAGGAGCAGGGATCTCAGCTCATTTACTAGTTCTTTGTGTCCAGTCCAACATTCCTCTCTCAGCTTATACGATCAGGAATAGATTTAACTAACCCTAGCTCTCAATGGTGTTGTGGGACTTTGCGCCTGCCAACAGCACAAAGATTACACTTCCAAAATAAATTATTTCTATTTAAAAAAATATCAAGTTAAGTAACTTTCAGTTGCATTTCAACCACCAGCTGGCAGGGACAAGGCAAGACCATTAATTATCGTGTGTCCTGATCCGACCTTTCTCTTTTCTTTTAATTCAGGTCAATGCAGCCAAATGTCTCCAAATACCTGTCCACTCAGGTGTGCATCGGCAGTTGTAGGTGTTCACTCCATCCACACAGATGCCTCCATTCTGACATTCATGTTCAGGGCAGTCGTCAATGTTTGCCTCACAGTCTTTTCCACTGAATCCTGCCAAAGGTGGGAGAGAATTTGATTTGTTACTGTACAGCAAAGAACACGGACAGTATGCGATACAAAAAGTGAGCACTTGGCTGCAACAAAATGGTTTGGAAGACTAATGTCACATTGGAGCAAAACACAAACCATTGGAGGAACTCAGCAGGTCATAGAAACATAGAAATTAGGTGCAGGAGTAGGCCATTCGGCCCTTCGAGCCTGCACCGCCATTCAATATGATCATGGCTGATCATCCAACTCAGTATCCCGTACCTGCCTTCGCACAGCATCTGCAGAGAGGGAAAGGACCGGCCAACATTTCAGATAAAGACCCTGCAACAGGATTGATAACTGACAAATGGGAGTAACTTTATTATGTCCCATTTCTGGTTCCCTTCTTGTGCCTCAATTTTCAATTGTTTTTGTTTTGAAGCAACAATCACGTAAACTGATGCAGGGTCTCATCCAGAAAACATTGACAATTCCTTCCTACTTGCTCCCCACGCCTACGGATGCTGCTTGAACCACAGGCAGCAGTTTCAAGCACCTGCCATCTCATGTCTCCAAATGGCACTTTGGCCCGAATTGAATGAGTGGAATTTAGAAAAAGAATTGTTACAATTGTAGAAGGATGTTGGCGAGTCTACAGTAAGCAAAACGATGAACCAGCATTAGATCAAGTTCACATGTGAATCGTTAGGCCAAGTTCTGGATGAGAGATTTGCCTTGCTACAAATGGCTATTTTAGATTTTTAGACTTTAGAGATGGAGGGGGTGGACACCGAGGCATTTGAATTAGTGGCAGAGTCTTCAATGAAGAAGCAGTTACAGAATAAGGACCAATCATTTAAAATTACAGCATATAAAACAGGGTGGTGTATTTCTGGAATTCTCAATCACAGAGAATTTTGGAGAGAAGATCACAAAGTATTTAAGGGGAGGAGGAAGTAAATAATCTTTTGGCAATTCAAATAATTGAGGGTGTTGTGGAACTAACATGATTTGAGATCTGGGGCAGATCAGCCATGAATATATTAAATGGCAGGGCAAATTGTAAAAACAAGGAACTACAGATGGTGGTTTAAAAAAATAAAAGTACACAAAGTTCTGGAGTAACTCAGCAGTTCATCCATGTTCTCCAGAGATGCTGCCTGAACTGCAGTGTTTAGGAACAGGGCAGAGCATGCTTTAGGGGATCGAGTGGCTCCTCACACTCCTACCTTGTGTCCCGTATGTTTGTATTTCTAAACTAAAGAGGGTGTCCTTAAATCAAATTCATCACATTTCCAAAACATTACTCTTTCAAGGTGGTAAAGAAGAACTGCAGATACGAGTTTAAATCGAAAGTAGAGACAAAATGCTGGAGGAACTCAGCGGGTGAGGCAGCATGTCTGGAGAAAAGGAATGGGTGACGTTTCGGGTTGAGACCCTTCTTCAGTCTGAAGAAGGGTCTCAACCCGAAACATCACCCATTCAGTCTGAAGAAGGGTCTTGACCCAAAACGTCGCCCATTCCTTCTCTCCAGAGATGCTGCCTCACCCGCTGAGTTACTCCAGCATTGTGTCTACTCTTTCAAGCTTCATTTCGTCAACATAAACCATGGCTCTAATCAATAATCCGCACTTATTTTTAAACAAAGTAGCTCTTGAAGCAGTGCTGAGCTTTATCCTCACTACTGCTTTCAAGATGGACCCCAGAATCAAGGGTAGGACGAGAAGCAATTATTTCGGAATGCGCTGCTGTGATATTAATGCAGCAGATTATTTCAACTTCCCACACAAGCACTGTGGATTTTTAAAAAAACATCTCAATTGATGTGATATACTTCATTATCAACCCAGAGATGAGTGGCTCTAATTGCAAATCACTTTCCCAGAAGTGAACAAGAAGTAATCTGGAATACAGTTGGCTAAGAGGTTTAAGATATGGTTTTCACCTCAGCTATTAAGTCTTCGAATACTTCAGCGTGTGGTAAAGAAGAAACTCAGTATCAAACCTCAGAAGTGTGGCGACATCATTTATATTCAGAGGTTATTTTGCACTGCAATTTTAATGATAAGCCAGAAAACAAGATACTATTTAGTCAGATAACTACTGTGGCCACAAGAGCTGTTTAAAAGATTAGGCACCCTGCACCCGTGACTCATTCCTCAACTCTAAAGCCTTTCCACAGTCCAGGGAGACCCGAGTCAGGAGTGTGCTCACTACTTTCCTGAACAAAAGCAGCTCCAACAATACTCTTGAAACCTGAAGCTGTCCAGGACAAAATAACTTCTTGATTGGCACCTCATTCACCGTGTTAACATGAACGACACCTCCCTCTGGCACGACAGGACAGCAACTACGCTGCATTTACTCATTTGTAATGACTATATGGCAAATCAAATTCCTCCTATGTTGCAAAACATACTTAGCTAATAAAGTATGATTATGATAATGGTTTATTAGGAACGTGCACAACGCCTCTGCCAGCATTGATTATCCTAAAATGCACTTGAAGAGGTGGGGCTGAGAAATCGTCTTGTAGGTTGTTCCATAACACCTTTGGGTGGAGAGTTTCAGAAATTAAATTGGGCTATTGCATGCAATTTGGAGTGTGCAGTCCTGGTCCCCCATGAGAGGAAGGATGTGGAGGCTTTGGCATGGGTGCAGAGGAGGTTTACCAGAATGAAGCATGGATATGAGGGAATCAGCTAAGGAGAGTCATAGATTCATAGACTTATACAGTGTGGAAACAGGTCCTTCGGCGCAACTTGCCCATTCCGACCAATATGTGTACTAGTTCCACCTATCTGCGTTTGACCCATATCCTTCTAAACCCGTCCTATTCATGTATCTGATCCAAATGTTTTTTAAACATTACAATACTACCTGCCTCAACTACTTCTTCCAGCAGTTCGTTCTATACATGCACCACCCTGTGTGTGAAAAAAAACACCTCTCAGGTTCCTATTAAATCTTTCCCCCATCAGCTTAAACCTATGTCCCCTGGTTCTTTATTCCACTACTCTAGGCAAGAGACTCTGTGCATCTATCTGATCTATTCCTCTCATGATTGTGTACACCTCTGTAAGAGGTTGGATAGAGTTGGGCTATTTTCCCTGGAATGCCGGGGATTGAGATAGAAGTATATCAAATTCTAAGAAGCAGAGCTAGGGTAGACAGTCATAACATTTTTCACATGATGGAAATGTCTATTGCTAGAGGGCAGAGCTTTAAGGTGAGAGGGGTAAAGTTTAAATGAGATTTTTTTCTACACAGGGCGCTGAGTGCCTGAAAGGCATTGCCAGGGATGGTGATGGAGGTAGATACCATAGTAGCATTTAAGAGACTTTTGGATAGGCACATGGATGAGGGATGTGAATTATGTGTAAACAGATGAAAGTTAATCTTGGCATCATGTTCGCACAGACATTCTGGATTGAAGATCCTTTTCTTCTGCTACTCTATTTTCTATAAACAAAAAACAATGTACTTCTATGCCAGGATAATATGCCATTTGGAAAGAATCCTCCTGCCCTTGTTCTTCCTGGTGCTAAAGTCCCAGGTTTGAAAGGTGCAATTTAAATAGCTGGCAGCCACTGGGATTCAGTGAAGGAAGAAGGGCTTGCAAGAAATCACCAGCTACAAGAGGAAAAACCCCCGCCCCTTGAACAACGACCTGAACAAGTTCTACTGCAGGTTAGACAGAGAAACAAAACCCCAGTACCCACTCTCTCCATCCCTCCCTCACCCACTCCTCCCCAATCACCACTCCATACCCAATTACAGCCTGACTCTAGTCTGCAAAGACTGGGCCCTCGTGCACTACCCGCTCCCTCCTTGCTGCCCAACATCAGTCTGACCACTTCTCCATCACTAACAAGAGCATTTGAGGAGGTGGAAAAGCTATTCAGGAGACAAAAAAGCCGGAAATCTCCAGGTCCGGACAATGTTTCCCCCTCTACCCTGAAACTGTGCCGAACAACTGGCACCAGTCTACACAGACATTTTCAATCGGTCCCTGCAAGCCTGCACTGTCCCAGCCTGCTTCAAAGTCTCCACTATTGTTCCTGTACCCAAAATGCCAAGGAGATTACTGGTCTTAAACACTACAGGCCTGTCGCACTGACCTCTGTAATCATGAAGACCCTTGAAAGACGTGTGCTGGCCCACCTGAAAAATATCACAAACCCCCTTCTGGGATTTTAGCTCTGCATTCAACACCATTGTGCCCGAGCTACTACACTCCAAACTCTCCCAGTTGACTGTGCCTAAACCCCTCTGTCAGTGGATCACCAACTTCCTGACAGACAGGACGCAGCATGTGAGGCCTTGAAAGCACATATCAGACCCGCAGACCCTGAGCATAGAAGCACCACAAGGCTGCGTACTCTCCCCCCTCATTTACTCTCTCTACACCAACAACTGCACATCCACAGACTGCTCTGTCAAGCTTCTCAAGTTTGCGGACAACATAACCCTGATTGGACTGATCCAGGTTGGGAGGAATCTGCCTACAGACAGGAAGTGATACAACTGGCATCCTGGTGCCATCACAACAACCTGGAGCTCAATGCTCTTAAAATGGTAGAATTGATAGTAGACTTAAGGCGAGCTCCCCCTACCCTCCCCCCACTCACCATCAACTACACCAGTCACATCTGTGGAGTTATTTAAGTTCCTTGGAACCATCATCTCCAGGCACCCGAAATGGGAAGCCACCATTGACTCCACAGTCAAAAAGGCCCAACAGAGGAAGTATTTCCTGCGGCAGCTGAGGAAACACAATCTGCCACAGGCAATGATGGTCCAGTTTTATACTGCCATCATACAGTCTGTCCTCACCTTCTGCATCATGGTCTGGTTTGGCTCAGCCACCAAAAACATGACATTCGCAGTTTGATCAGCCGAGAAGGTTTTGGCTGCAACCTTCCCATCGATGAACTGTACACTGCAAGAGCCAGGAAGCGAGCGGGTAAGATCATCTCTGACCCCACTCACCCTGGCCACAGACTCTTTGAATCACTTCCCTCTGGGAGGCGACTCCGGACTGTCAAAGCCGCCACAGCCAGACATAAAAACGGCTTTTTTCCTACGAGCAATAGCACTACTCAATAACCAAAAGTCTGTAGCCTCCTTTTGCTCTGGTATTTTATTTAATTCTTCACATGTTTAAATTATAATGTTTTATTTTTGTCTACTGTATATCGCGTTGTTACTTGTGAGCAAAGCAACAGGGCAAATTCCTTGTATGTATACTTGGCTAATTACATTTATTTAATTTAATTCAAATCAATTTAGCATGATGAATTGGATGGCAATCCAACAGGCTGCTTTATCTGTAATGCAGTTTGAATTAAATGCTTTACAAGATCTACAACTGCAGCAATTTGCCAAGATTTGCTAACAGCACTGCCCATACTGACAATTTCCCATCTTTGAGAAAGACAAAGGCAGTAAGCGCAAGGAACAATCGGCACCTCACAGTCACACTGGCGCGATTATTTATTTCCTGCAGTGAAGGCAAAGAGGGCAGCACAGTGGCTCAACGGTAGAGTTGCTGCCTTACAGCACCAGAGCCCCAGTTTCGATCCTGACTGAGGGTGCTGTCTGAACGGAGTTTGCAAGTTCACCCTGTGACCGCATGGGCTTTCTCCACGTGCTCCAGTTTCCTCCCACATTCCTAGGACATGTAGGTTTGTAGGTTAATTGGCTTCTGGAAATTTGTAAATTGTCCCTGGTGTGTAGGATAGTTCTGGTGTACGGAGTCAATGCTGGTTGGCGTGGACTCCGTGAGACAGAGGGCCTGTTTCTGCGTTGTATCGCTAAAACTAAAAAACAAAGGCAGCAATCGCAGGGAACAACCAGCACCACCCAGTCACACTGGCACAATTATTTATGTCAGATTGACTGGCATGATTATTTCTTTCCTGCAGTGAAGGCAAAATCCTAGAACTCCCACTTCACATGAGAGTGGGAGCTCCTTCTCCCCAAGGACTATCGTCGATCAAGGCAGCAGCTCAGCACCACCTTATGTAATTAGAAGTAGACTATCCACACCAGCCTTGCCAGCAATCCACATGCCAAGTGTCAATTTAAAACTTCTTTCAATTACAAGTATAGCGTGACTAGCAAAACAATCCTGCTGAACTAACATTTGGCCCTTAACCATATGACCGAATATTCCTTTCTCAAAGCTAAAGCCATAACCTCCTTCCAAAATTAATGCACGATATAATTTGAAATCTGAAAGTGTGCAGTTCCAAATCAAAACATTCTTAGGATAAGGAGCAGCATTCAGAGCAGCAGCTCTCATCCTGCGGCAGTGTGTGCTCTTGTATGCAAAGTACTTCCATCGACATCCTCTTGTACTCCATCCAAGAAGCTTGTTTTTCTGGTATTTCACATCCTGTAACAGAGCAAGGCTCAGCTTCCTGCACACCCTATCCCAACAGGCGATTGCATTTCCCATTCTGGGCGATAGCTCCCAATTAACCTTGGAGCAGGGTTAATAGTGTCAACAGGGACCCGCTATTGGAGCTAATTGTTTAAGTAATTCACCCACATTTTCAGTTTAAATGTTTCCTCGTTGACAAAGAATATTTCCTGGCCAAGATCCTTGTCCAGATTAAAATAAACATTTTTTTTTTCTCTCAACATCAGCACGAGCGTTCAGCCACAAGTTTAGAGTGGAGGAAAATGAAGGAAAAACACTATTACACAAGAACCACACAGGGTAGGTTACACTGCTGTTAATGTATTGAATAATCACTCAAACAGAGGTGATAATTTGACTGCTTGCTCCAATTAACTGTTGCCTATACAGATGCTCCCCGAGTTACGATGTTTCGACTTACGATATCCCTACTTGACAATGGTGCAAATGCTCGGCAACAGTAGCGAGTCGCACGTCACGTACGGTCACATGAACACATTGTACTAAATGCTTTTTCGACTTATGGTATTTTCAATTTACGATGGGTTTATCGGAACGCAACCCCATCGTAGGTTGAGGAGCAGCTGTACATGAAGGAAAAAATTATTTGGTCGACTACTCAACCATCTTCTACTTCATCGGCCGCCCTGCACGCGCGCACTGCCATGGCAACTGGTCGGCACCGGGCATTTTCTCCCTCCCTTTGCATTGTGGGAGATCTGGCCGCCATTGCTGTATGGTCGACGCTTCACCGCAACCGCTGAAAAACAACGCAGAATCACTCCCTGGAGCTGGAGTAACTCCCTGGAGTAACTCTTGCTTTTTGGTTTCCTGGTCCTCCAAAAATATTCCAAATGCAATTTAAACTGGAGGTGATGTATATATATGATCTATGGTATATAGACACACTGAACTTTTGTTTCCTGTTCTGTATTACGTTTACATATTCTGTGGTGCTGCAGCAAGCAAGAATTACATTGTCCTATCTGGGACACATGACAATAAAACTCTTGACTTGGACTTAAGCAAAAAGAGGGTTCTTGGGGGAAAAAAGAGCTACCTTAAATTTAGCTGCGTCTGGATGGGTAACTATGGTAGGGTGAAGACTATTCCATGCTTTAATTGTGCGGGGGTAACTCCATGGAGCAGCCAGCATCTCTGGATAGAAGAAATTGGGTGACGTGTTGGGTAGAGACCCTTCTTTAGACTCCCTCTGGCTTTAGTGTTGAGTTTAATTTAAAGATACAGCGTGGAAACAGGCCCTTCAGCCCACGCCGACCACCGATCACCCGTACACTAGTTCTTTCCCACACATTAGCGACGCAAGTCAAGAGTCAAGAGTGTTTTATTCTTTCAGGTCCCAGTTAGAACAATGATATCCTTACTTGCAGCAGCACAACAGAATATGTAAACATAGTACTCTGTAAACAATGTTATAAACGAGAAAACAAAACAGTGTATATTTATATATGAATATATTTGTATATGTGTGTGTATAATATATATACACACACACAATTTCCCTCCTGGGATTAATAAAGTTCTATCGTATAGTATTGTGTGTGTAGGAATGAACTGCAGATGCTGGCTTAAACTGAAGATAGACACAAAAAGCTGGAGTAACTCAACAGGTCAGACAGAATCTCTGGACAAAAGGAAAATGTTACGTTTTGGGTTGGATCTGAAAAAGGTTCCTGCACACCTTTGGCACAAATTTGCTCACAGTACTCCAAACGTGGCCTGAACAGCACTTGAAAGTATACAAACTTAAAGCACAAGGCATTGGGGGTTCAGTATTGATGTGGATAGAGAACTGGCTGGCAAACAGGAAGCAAAGAGTAGGAGTAAACGGGTCCTTTTCACAATGGCAGGCAGTGACTAGTGGGGTACCCTAAGGCTCAGTACTGGGACCCCAGCTATTTACAATATATATTAATGATCTGGATGAGGGAATTGAAGGCAATATCTCCAAGTTTGCGGATGACACTAAGCTGGGGGGCAGTGTTAGCTGTGAGGAGGATGTTAGGAGACTGCAGGGTGACTTGGATAGGCTGGGTGAGTGGGCAAATGTTTGGCAGATGCAGTATAATGTGGATAAATGTGAGGTTATCCATTTTGGTGGCAAAAATAGGAAAGCAGACTATTATCTAAATGGTGGCCGATTGGGAAAGGGGGGAGATGCAGCGAGACCTGGGTGTCATGGTACACCAGTCATTGAAGGTAGGCATGCAGGTGCAGCAGGCAGTAAAGAAAGCGAATGGTATGTTAGCTTTCATTGCAAAAGGATTTGAGTATAGGAGCAGAGAGGTTCTACTGCAGTTGTACAGGGTCTTGGTGAGACCACACCTGGAGTATTGCGTACAGTTTTGGTCTCCAAATCTGAGGAAGGACATTATTGCCATAGAGGGAGTGCAGAGACGGTTCACCAGACTGATTCCTGGGATGTCAGGACTGTCTTATGAAGAAAGACTGGATAGACTTGGTTTATACTCTCTAGAATTTAGAAGATTGAGAGGGGATCTTATAGAAACTTACAAAATTCTTAAGGGGTTGGACAGGCTAGATGCAGGAAGATTGTTTCCCGATGTTAGGGAAGTCCAGGACAAGGGGTCACAGCTTAAGGATAAGGGGGAAATCCTTTAAAACCGAGATGAGAAGAACTTTTTTCATGCAGAGAGTGGTGAATCTCTGGAACTCTCTGCCACAGAGAGTAGTTGAGGCCAGTTCATTGGCTATATTTAAGAGGGAGTTAGATGTGGCCCTTGTGGCTAAGGGAATCAGGGGGTATGGAGAGAAGGCAGGTACGGGATACTGAGTTGGATGATCAGCCATGATCATATTGAATGGCGGTGCAGGCTCGAAGGGCCGAATGGCCTACTCCTGCACCTAATTTCTATGTTTCTATGTTGAAAGAGTCTCAGCATCTCTGCTTTTGGATTCCAGTCTTCTTGATATAAATACTAGCATTGAATTTGCCTTCCTTAGCCCTATTCCACCAAATAATTTCTTCATCCAAAACCTAAGACCCTTTCGGTGAGGAAAGGAGTGAGGAAGTTATCCCTCGCACTTTCAAGTTGCATTCTAACACATCCTTCCTCTGGCACTTCCTGCATTCAGATGGACAAGGTGACTACTTAATAAATTCTGCAACAACATAGCTGAAAGGCACATTATCATGAAGTAGTACTACTATATTCTGGACTTCTCAACTCACTATTGGATGTATGAAATATCCTATGATTAGTAAGGGTGTCTGGGGTTATGGGGAGAAGACAGAAAAATGGGCTTGAGAGGGAAAGCTAGATCAGCCATGATTGAATGGCAGGGCAGCCTTGATAGACCACATAGCCTAATTCTGCTAAAAAATAATGATTAGTTAGCAACTAATTGCTGCAACATTCCACTAGATGGTAGATTAATAAATCTGGGATTTAAAAATTGCTACAAAAAGACCATGTTGATCATTGATTCCTTCTTTCCTACACTCCACAAGCTTTAGAACCCAAACTAGCTTGCGTAACCTGATGGGATAACTCACTTGGATTGACTCCTCACCGAAGTTCCCCCGTTCCAGAGCTCCAACCAGAGGATCAGCACATCCTGAAGCTCAACCATACCTTGCTTACAGACGATTGTGGGGTGATCATAGAAACATAAATAGAAACATAGAAAATAGGTGCAGGAGTAAGCCATTCGGCCCTTAGAGCCAGCACTGCCATTCAATATGATCATGACTGATCATCCAAAATCAGTACCTCATTCGGGCTTTTCCCCCATATCCTTCGATTCCCTTAGCCCTAAGAGCTAAGTCGAAAGGCCCTGTCCCACTTTCCCAAGTTACTAACAAACTCTCCTGGGTTTTCCCCTCGATTCGAACTCGGGGAATGTCGGTATTGAGCCCTTAGGAGTCCGGAGATGTTTCGTAGCGGGCTCGTAATGCCAGCCGTAGGAACTCGGGGCATCAGATAAGTCGGGACGTTTTTTCAACGTTGAAAAATGTCCACGAGTTAAAAAAATAGCCCCGAGTACCTACGAACGGCTATTACCGTAATTCTCCGAGTTCGAATCAAGGGGAAAACTCGCAAGAGTTTGTGAGTAACTCGGGAAAGTGCGACAGGGTCTTAACTCTCTCTTGAAAACATCCAGTGAATTGGCCTCCAGTGCCTTCTGTTGCGGAGAATTCCACAGATTCACATCTCTCTGGGTGAAAAGGTTTTTCCTTATCTCAGTCCTAAATGCCTACCCCTTATGCTTAAACTGTGACCCCTGGTTCTGGACTCCAACAACATCGGAAACATGTTTCCTGCATGTACCTAGTCCAATGCTCTATAAGATCCCCACTCATTCTAAATTCCAGCGAATACAAGCCCAGTCAACCTATTCTTTCATCATACGTCAGTCCCGCCATCCTGGGAATTAATCTGGTGAACCTTTACTGCACTCCCTTAATAGCAATTATGTCCATTCTCAAATTAATAGACCAAAATTGCACACAATACTCCAGGTACGGTCTCACCAGGGCCCTATACAACTGCCGTAGGGCCTCCATGCTCCTAAACTCAAATCCTCTCGCAATGGCATTGGCTTTCTTCACTGCCTTCTATACCTACATGCTTACTTTAAGTGACTGATGTACAAGCACACTCAGGTCTTGTTGTATCTCCCCTTTTCCTAATCCGACACCATTCAGATAATATTCTGCCTTCCTGTTCTTGCCACCAAAGTGGATAACCTTATATTTATCCACATTTATACTGCATCTGCCATGCTTCTGCCCACTCTCCCAACCTATCCAAGTCACTCTGCAGCCTCATAGCATCCTTCTCACAGCTCACTCTACCCAACTTTGTGTCACCCACAAACTTAGAGATGTTACATTTAATTCCCTTGTCTAAATCGTTAATACTCAGGAGTCTCATGCATTGAATGGGGTAAATACAGAGAAGCATTTTCATGTTCAAGACGAGACAGTGTTTGGGAGACTTGTAGCTTTTGAGATGTATATATTTTTTGGTATTGTTTCTGTAGGATGTGGAGCGGGTCAATGGATCCAAGTACCGGTCTGCCCTGATCTGACTGAATGAAAGAGCACATACAGGAGGGTATTCCAATTACAATTACAGACCTGGCAGGCAGTTGCATTCGTAGGCCAGGTCATCACTGGTTGGCCGGCAGGTGCCTCCGTTAACGCAGGGCGATGGCGAGCAGGGGACGTAAACGCTCTCACAGTTGGATCCAGTGAAGCCCGGCTCGCATAGGCAGCGGTATGAGCCAGGTTCGTTGTTGCAGATCCCTCCATTCAGACACCGATCCTTGACCTTGCATTCGTCGATGTCGGTCCTGCAGCGAGACCCAGTGTAGCCGGAAGCACAGGTGCAGGTGTAGTTGTTCCTTGAACTGCTGCACTTGCCCCCGTTAGCACATGGCTGCGAGGCGCAGGAATCCACATGCTGGCAGTTTTTACCTGTTTAAAAAAAAAAGTTTAAGAAGATTCTGAAGTGAAACATGTATTCTTTTTCATCCCTTTGACCCTGGTTCCTCTGCCCAAGTGTGAAGGTTGTGGGTTCAATCCCCTATCCATAAATGTCATTGCAATGTCTAAAACATGCCACACTCTCTGGCCAAGAAATTTAATTGACTATTGAAGAGAAGCTGTGATTTTTCTCTCGACGTCTGGTCTTTCGACCAATCAAGCCGTCATCAGCTGAGGAAACTTTCCATGCTGTCAGCATCCAATGATTCATTTGCAATATTTAAAAAATGGAAAGTGAAGACCAATTCACAAAAAACAACTCTCTTCATTGAATAATACTGTCCATTAATAATGCTGATGATCTTTTGGGGAGGGTCCAATTTGTTTTTTACGTGGACAAATTTCTTACCTCAACAATTATCAACAGATTCAATTTCATTCTTTTTCAAGGATCACATGTCTACCTGCCCCAGGGATTCTCAAAGCCTCCAATGCTACACCCAGTGGCAGCAGGGTTGTTATCCACAGCAAGGTGCAATGAGTGCTGCACATTTGGTGCAGTTCCCTGTCATCTCGATGGCCAAGATCATGAGCAACATGGCACGGTGGCGCAGCGGGAGAGTTGCTGCCTTACAGCGCCGGAGACCCGGGTTCGATCCCAATTATGGGTGCTGCCTGTACGGAGTTTGTACGTTCTCCCCGTGAGTGGGTTTTCTCAGAGATCATCGGTTTCCTCCCACACTTGAAAGACGTACAGGTTTGTAGGTTATTTGGCTTGGTGTATGTGTAAATTCTCCCTAGTGTGTAGGATAGTTTAATGTGCTGGGATCGCTGGTCGGTGCGGACTCGGTGAGCCGAACGGCCCGTTTCCTTGCTGTATCTCTAAACTAAACTTAAAAAAACACTGCAACCTATTCTTACCTATCCACCCTTGTTGGCAGGCACATTCATACTTGTCAAGGGTGATGAGTTGGCAGGTTCCTCGGTTTTGGCAGGGATTTTTCCTGCAGACATTGGTCACTATCGTCGCACACCGATCGCCAGTGAACCCCAGAGCACAACTGCATGATCCTTGTGCTTTGCCTTCAGCGATGGAAATTCTACAAGTCCCTCCGTTAAGGCAGGTTAAAATCTGACAGGGATCTGGGTGCTGGCAGCGTTCACCTACAAATCCAGATCGACACCTAGACAGTTGAGAGAGATTCAGAGAATTATAGTCACCCTTACAAAGACTTATCAGAGAACTTCCTAATTGAAAGTACATTTTTATTCTTAAATTCTGGATTCTTAAACTCACACAATGAAACAATGAAAAACTCAAAGCCAGCAGAAGCCAATTAAATAGCTTTTAGAACATTATGAGCACATTATGCACCTGATGACATAACATATATGGCTTGGTATTTACCATAGGGGAAAATTGGAAGGGAGTAGTAGGGGAAATGGGTGCACAGGAAGATGAGAAAATAATAAAGTGACATTTTATTTGAATATTATGTCCTTCTTATACATTTTTAGATTACACCCACTTCCAATGTACTTAGTTTTTTGTGTGGGTTTTTTTTAAATTACAAGCTTCCATATAAATGAATACTCATCCATTTACCCAGAAAACCTATCCGAGAAACTTGAGTGCAATGTGCTGCTGGACTTCATTTTTAGCTGGTAATTGAATCTTGCAGATTTCTCCCTCGGGAGCTCATCATCGTATAGATTATCTTGTTCTGTTCAGACAGCCTGTGTCTGGCTCAAAACAGACCAGACTATAGAAAGTGAAAATGCATCCTCTCTGACCGAAAGAAAGATGAACCTCATTCCAACCACAAGTGGTCTCAATTCTCCAGTTTTCGTTTAAGTTTATACTGACCAGTTTATCAGAATCACTAACTGTGCAAAGAGTTAATTTGCTTATTTCATACATTGATTTTTGGCTTTGATCCTCTCCACACAGTTCCAAAATATGTGGTGCATTGACAATGATAATCATATAGTACCACTGCAGTGTAAATAAGTATTACACTTGGAAAAGAAAACAGCAACTCCCTCTTCCACATGGCTTGGTTTTGCCGATGAGTCAGCCTGTATACTTATGACTAAGAAATTCTGAATCCATCAAACACCAACGATGATTAAAACTACCACTGGTCCCAAATACGCCTTGACCTCATCAAGGGTTGGGTGGAGAGTTAATGGTGGAAGAGAAAATTGGAAGTGAAAAAACCCATATCATCACAATTTAATTACACATCCTACTCGTATCAGATAATCGGGTGAGATTCATGTGTGCTGCCCAACACAATGATACAAAGTGTAGGAGGGAACTGCAGATGCTGGTTTACACAAGATAGACACAAAGGGCTGGAGTAACTCCGCGGGACAGGCAGCATCTCTGGATAGAAGGAAGTGGTGACGTTTTGGATGCAAAAAATAATCCCCAGTGAAAATCCAAATGCTTGGATTGAGAGTGCCACAAAAGAAAGACAGAAGTGAATAAAAGGGACCTTAAAAATGAATTGATGGAGGTCCACATAAAAGAGTTACTGTACTCTGGAACGAAGGCACTCTACCTTCATACACAATATGGACTGCATCAGATCCCCTCAAACAGCTGGGCTTTAATGTCAGGTTTCATTCCCCTTCCAAATAACAGTCGTTATTTTTTCCTTGACGCATCACGTTTGAGATTAAGAGTTTAATCAGCATGATATTGGATTGTGGCCATACGAGTCACACTATGAGCAAAACACTTCATGGTGCAAACAGCCTTACAATATTGCTTCCTTTTCGCAGGGACCAGTATTCGATTTGAACTGAACGTTCAAGGGGTCCCAAACTGCTCAATTTTTACTTTCCTCTACCACCTAACAGTTCTCATAACTATCTGATAACCATCACCTCCGATACATGGATAACCGCAACGGCCATTCGTGAAAGATTAACATTCATATAGATATCACATCACACAATACATCAAGGTAAAAACATCAAATGCAGAAACAAATGCTGAGTAACATAGTGGGGAAAGAACGTTTCAATCAGTATTGAACTAAACTTAATTAACATCCAAGTTAATGAATGAAGCAACAATGCAACAGATGGTTTTCATGGAGGACCATGAAAATATATTTAAATTTAAGTGCTGATAGCTAACGAGTAGTCCTGTTCTGCTGTAGGTTTTAACAGATATATATGGCTCATCCAGCCCATTATCAGGACTGTTCATTTACGGTCGAGTTTCTAGACATGGTTAGGTTTATATATCAAAACTAAAAAATTGCAGTTGTTAATATTCCCAATCACAGGCCGCATCGCACAGCTTTACTTCACAGTCCTGCTACCAAATTACATCAGCCATCTGAATCTTGAATATACATACCAATACCTTCACGATTTAGGATAAAGTTAAGAAAACATTTGTAACTTAATGGATGAAAGAGAGAAGAAAAAGAAAAAAATCACATCGACCTCCAGCCATTCCCTTTGCATGACACTGGGTTTTTGTTGCTGAAAGATTTCCCCTTCTCTGATGTTGGCTGCTGCCAAATTTTAGCTTCAAGGAATCCAACAACACTTGCATCATCAAGATGGCTCAACATTCTAAGTTTAAACTTTGGGTAAATATATTGTTGACTGGTGAAAGTCTGAAGAGGGTCTCAACCTGAAACATCACCCATTTCTTCTCCCCAGAGATGCTGCCTGTCATGCTGAGTTATTCCAGCTTTTTGTGTATGTTTGGTGAAAATTAACAGTTGGAAGATCAAGGTAAAAAACAAACAAAACATAATTATTAAAAATATATACATTTTTTTACTATTCCCACGGGAATCCCACAAATGTGGATCTCACTTTTTCCCCCATAAGGAATGGCTTGGCATTACTGTTGAAAATAAAACTCACACCTGAAGCACAAACACAATCACACTTTCAAGATATTTTAGTGCGAAGATAATGGATAAATAAATTCAGAAAACATTACCAGCATTCAGCAGATCAATGGTTCAATGGTTACAAGTCAAAATGTCATGAGTGATAGGAGCAGAATTAGGCCATTGGGCCCCATCAGGTCTACTCTGGCATTCAATCATGGCTGATCTATCTCTCCCTCTCAATCCCATTCTCCTGCCATCTTCCTATAACCCCCGACACCCGTACCAATCAGGATTCTATCAATATATATATGCCTTAAAAATATCCATGTATGTCCTCCACAGCCTTCTGTGGCAAAAAATGCCACATATTCACCACCCTCTGGCTAATGGCGCCTTATTTGTCACGTTGGCAATGGCACATGGAAATAAGTTTTGCTTATTTACAAGTGGGAACTGCCCATGCAGGCGCATGGTCCACTGGAGCAGTTCCAAATCCCAGTAAGCTCCAGGCTCCTGCAGGGCCTTCCTCTGTCACCTTCGACCAGCTCGGCCCGCAAACACAAGTCCCTCTCTTTGCCTGGCCATCTTTGTGTCCCGGGAACGCCTCCTGCAGCCCACCTTGAAGATGCAGGAGGCATTACCCTAGTACACCCTCCTTCTGTCCATGGCCAGCATTCATGGAGAAAGAAAAAAAAATCACCATTTTATCAATAATGCTTGATCTATTCAAAGGTCATCCACCTGAAACATAAGCTATTTCCACCTCCCCTGTTACTACCTGACTGGTAATTTCAAGTATTTTCTCTCTCTACTTTTCAATACGATATCCATATTGCAAGATGAGTGTTACAAAACATTGCTTCCTGCAGAGAAAAACAGAAACGGCTGAGGGACGTTTCTGGATTTCCACATTTAATTGCACATGCTCTAGTTGTTGTTGCCAGAGTGAACTTCACTATCATAAAGATTACAAAATGCAGGACACTTCACAAAGCTATATTACAAAACTCCTCAAAAAAACTGTGAAGCAGTATGCAAGATCCCAAGGATGCTGTGTAAAAGCAAGTTCTATACTTCTAGCTTTAACAACTGTGACTCTGGTACAACTGCACAAATTTACTTGGTGCAAGGATACTTCATCAGTAATGTATCACATGGTGTGACTAGGGCTTAAATTAAAGTTACCATTTCCCTTAAAAACTAAAAGTTACCAAAAAAAAACCCTGTCGAGGGGCAGAGCTATAGAACACTGTCTCTCTCTATATCTTGCCCATTCATATTTTCCAAAATTCTCTTAAATGTAATGATTGTATTTGACTCCACCATGTCGTCTGGCAGCAAATTCTAGATATCAACCACTGTGTAGAAAACTTCCTGAAATCACTTTTGGCATTACTTCCTCTTACCTTAAACCTATACCATCCTGTCTCAATACCTCCACATGCAAAAATATGATTAATTTACCACATGTGTGCTTCTTATAAAGTATATCTATAAACTGAACACAGCAAACTCAAGAGTAAAGAAGCCTTGTGCCTGATCACAGCATTATATACTTGCTGCACCTCAGACGGAGACTTGCAAACAGGTGGCTTGTGAAACACCTGTGCAGGTAACTTCTTGCATCAGGGCACAGCACAGAAATATTCACGAGTGCCAACATGCTTGGAATGGTCAAGGTCAACGTGACTAACAGGGATTTTAGAGCCCGAACAAAAGAATGCTGATTTTTAACATTTAAAACAGCAAAGAAACACAATTGTTACCAGGAACATTCCCTATTTGACATCATCTGCTGCTGCCCATAACCTATGTTATACTGGCCACACCCAGCTGTAGATGATATGGACAATCACTACCCACCATTGCATACCAGCCATGTCATATTTTTTCTCTTTTGCAATTTATTTCCATATTTGCAGATGAACAGGACTTAAAAGGATCTCGTTCATCAGCATTTAATCCAGATAATCCATTCCCTCACATCAATTCACAGACTCTGGTGATATTATAATCCAAACTTCAAAGTCCTATGCCACTAATACAGCAAAAACACCCAAATCAAGACTATAAGAACACCAGGCCTTTGCTTATGCCTTTGAACTAAATTGATTAAAGATGGTGGCAAGGTTAAAGAGCTGGCAGATTCAGTGTGGGTATCTAAAGTGTATTTGCTGACAACTAACTCTACAATGCCAACAGGACTTTTACAAAACATTGAAGGACACAAAATGGAGTGAAGGAAATAGGCAATGTTTCGGGTCGAAACCCTTCTTCAGACTGAAGAAGAGTTTCGACCTGAAACGCTGCCTATTTCCTACGCTCCATAAATGTTGCCTCACCCGCTGAGTTTCTCCAGCATTTTTGTCTACCTTCGATTTTCCAGCATCTGCCGTTCATTCTTAAACAAAGAACACACAATGCTGGAGAGACTCAGTGGGTCAAGCAATATCCCTGGAGAACATGGTTTTGGGTCGAGACCTTTCTTCAGACATATCATTACCGAATAAAGCACGATATTACTTTGTCGGAGTGAACTGCAGATGCTGGTTAAAAACCGAAGATAGACGCAAAAAGCTGTAGTAACTCAGCTGGTCAGGCAGCATCTTTGTTGAAAAGGAATAGGTGATGTTTCGGGTCGAGCCCCTTCATCAGATTGAGAGTCAGGACCTAAAGAAGGGTCTCGACCCGAAACATCACCAATTTCGCTTTCTCCAGAGATGCTGCCTGACCCACTGAGTTACTCCAGCTTTTTGTGTCTATCTATGATTTACTGTTGTTGGTTTACAGGCATAAATAAAATTACTATACATATGGTAAATCATCAGAATATGTTTTCCCATGATGAAGATACTAAAAACTAGATTCTTATAGTTTAAAAGAACTTGCTGACAGAGATGGTGGAGGAGTCAAATATAAAACAATATAAGAAGTTACTTTTAGAAAGTGACCTGAGTAGGCAAGACATAGAAAAGCACAGAGCAACTGCAGAGTAATAGGATGTATGTAGTAGATAGCCAAAAAGGTGGGCATATAGTACGCCGAATGGCATCTTTTTGTGCAATGTAACTTTATGACTCACTCTTTGATAGTTTTTTTTTAACCAGTCAATTAATGGGGGATAAACTGAAGTTCATTGATCACCGTGTTGTATATTTCAGCACAAAATTAGCTGAACAATAAATCCATGAAAAATGACCACCTTTATTTCATCCTGTCACACTGTGTGACATCGTACTGAAGTACCCTTACACCAAACCAAGTACACTTGCACAGAAGAACTTCAGGGTAAAGAACCACATGCAGCCAAGTATAGAATATTTTCTTTGGTCATCATTTGTGAATTCCTTCCAGTGCGCATCATACGGATTGTGCCAGAATCTTCCCCCACACTCAGATGACAAGAGGACAATGTTATGAGTAAGTCAGTGACACACCACTCCATCCCCGCTTGAAAGTACATTCAACAACCCAAACTTCCCACTTGCATTGAACAGATTGCTTCAGGTACACAGAGGTATAACAATTGGGCTCATGTAAGATACCTCAGTCAAACAGCTTATCTGTACACATATACAGGTTCCAACAAGCATGAACTGTGCTACACCAAGAAGCAGTGCATTTATTGGTCCATTATGAAACAAAAGCCTTACGTGCCTTTGCCAGTTCTTGGAAAGAGCCAAGGAATTGCTCAGCATCATTGCTCTTTCCCAAGATCAACACATTTCCCTTTAAGGTACTGTATTCACAGTTGCTATTGTGTCTTCTTCCATCACCAGCAGTCAGGAAGTTTATAATACGTGAAGTATGACTACGCTCATCAAACTCTCCTGGCTCACAGTTGTTTACGATCTTAAAAGGTTGCCAAATAATTCAGTGGAATTAAAGTGGGTGACCGGAAACACTTACATATTTATTGGATGAACATAAATTTAAGTTACTTTGGCAGATAATTCAAACCACGCATATTTGTCTCTTGCTATTCCCAATTGGGAAACCTCTTGGAGCTGGTTTTGCAAATCTTTAACCCAAACACAACACAAAGAGAATGAATTTCCTGAACAACATCAATTGTCAGAAATACGATTGCTTCAAACACGAGCAGTTTCCCCACCCTTAAAATAAAATAAATGAGATTCAAATCGGCAGGTGCAAAGAAAGTTACAGAATTAAAAAGGACCATCTATCCCAAATAGAGATACAACTACTTTGTACCACACCCTAAGAAGCTCAAGACTGCACTTTTAAACTTACAAGGAAAAACTTCAGAACCATAAGATAAATCAGGACATGCCAATGTAGATATTCAAAAAAAAAACAAAAAACATTAAAACATTTCCCCTAATGAAAACAAAATTAAATTAAAAGAAACCATGTCGTTTTCAGAAATCTCTACTACACTCAGAAAAGCAGGCTCACATCTTTCTCATTCCACTGCAAATAAATAAACAGAAACTCCCTCAGGCACCGACAGAAACAACTATAAAGCATTTCAGCAGCAGGTCCTTGGCCAAGGCGTAACCAAATAGTAAATAAGATTACCACTGCATCAACTCCTCAGAGATATGAAAGACTGCAAGCACCATCCACCCGTCTCGTAACGCACAGTCCCCATGGCGACCATGCGCAGCCTGTACTCCAGTGCTCAATGCACTAGTTGTGGCAACACTCCAGAACAAAGATTCATCAAACTGTTCCTAACAAGGCACTGCAGATTAACAGTGAAGTGAAAAGGGGGCAGCAATACTTCAAGAGCTGCTAGTTATGTGAGCCTCATGTCACCCAGCCCCCACCTTGAAACAGCAACAAAATTTGCCTTCAATCTTGCCCAATTTGTTTCCCTCTCCTCTCTCTCCCTTCTGACATCAGCCATTCGACGACAGGCCTGGTGCGGATCCCACATTCATTTGAAATCCAGGAACGCACAACTTGTTCACCAATAATAATGCTGATTGCTTCAGGAATTCTGCAAACTAAAATTTATGTCTATTCTTTTTATTAAGACTATTTAAAATCTAAAGGCGATAGGGCTGGGCAGAGGCATAGAGATGGGTTGTGGGGTTTTATGGGCTGTTCAGGGAGGTGCTTGGTGGGGGATGGGGAGCTGTTCGTCGCAGACTTGAATCTCTGAATTTTTAAACTGAAATTACTTGCATGAAGTGACATTTTGGAAGTACACTCTCTCTTGATTTCCACAAAGAACCAACAGAGATATTGCTGCTTTGATCAAAAATCCTGCACACTGGAAACAAGCCAGATGACGAACTTGTGCCTGTGGAATACTACAAAACAGACACGTGGGCTGCGTTTTTGAATTATTTTTTAATTCCGGGTTTACATTTCAACTAAAATCTAGCTGCTCTCTTCTTGAAATATTCTCTGGGTTCCTCGTCATAAGAGTCAGGGATCAGTGGAGACTGGGGATAACCACTGACTTCCATGTATCCCACAATACCATGACTACCCTTCAAAAACGCTCTACTCACTGAGAATTGCTTAGGGAAAATCCTACGATTGAGAAACGAGCCACATAAATGCAGATTCTTATCTTTCACAGATCTGTATTTCAGGTCATCTTTAGCTGACAACAAAGATCTCACTGAGTACAATGAAGCACAGCGCATTTCTTTGCCTGGAATCCTGCTCCTTGCCATCCTGATGACACTGTTACTACTTTTATCTAGTTTCTCGAGAAAACGAAGAAAACCCTCCAGCAAAATTCAGTATTCCCACCAAGCAGTGATGCAAAGTTTAGCACACTGGCACTGTTAGTACATACACTGCTTCATGGCACCAACAACCCAGGCTCAATCCTGACCTCGGTACAATCTATGTGGAGTTTGCACGTTCTTCTTGTGACTGAGCGGGTTTCCTCCCACATTCCAAAGACTTGCGGCTTGGCTGGTAGGTAAAATGTCTGCTGTAAATTGTTCCTTGTGTGTGAGCGAGTTGAGGAATTATGAAGGTTGATGGGAACACGGAGAAAACAAAATGGGATTGGTGTGGGATTGGTGTAAATGAGCACAAACTCAGGTCTGTTTCAGTTTGGAAAACAGTGATCAAAGGGACAAAAAAAAATTGCAGATGCTGAAAATCAGGAATGAAACTTTGACCAAGTGAAACGGCTTCTGTGGTAAGAAAAACAATGTTTCAGGATAACAGGATTGTTAAGAATTGGGAAGGAGAGAAATCAGAATTTTAAGTAGCAGGTGTTGGGGGAGGGATGGATAGGAAAAGATAAATATCTTCAAAAGAAGGAGGCCAGCTAGTCTTGGCTAAAATAAGTGGTTGATAAACTTTGTTGACTGGTTGATGAGGGAATCCTACATCGACAGTTGAAAATATTAGATAACATGGAGTGTGAAGTGCTAGTTGGAAGTCATGGCTGAGAGCTGGTGGTTTCATCCTGCTGCATGAAACTAAAACGCCATTCGGACAGCACCCTAGGTTAGGATCAAACCCAGATCTCTGGGTCTGAGGCAGCGGCACAGTGACGCAGCTGGTAGAAACATTGCCTTACAACACTCAGAGACCTGGTTTCAATCCTGATCTGGGATGCTGTCTCTGTGGAGTTTGTACATTCTCCCTGTAACTCCGTGGGTTTCCCCAAAGACATGCACGATTGTAGGTTAATTGGCCTCTTTAAATTGCCTCCAATGTGTAGGGAGTAGATGCGATGGTGGGATAACATAGAACTAGTGTGAATGGGCGATTATTGTTCGGCGTGGACTCTGTGGGCCTGTTTCGATGCTCGATCTCCAAACTAAGCATTACGTCATTCTTCGTGACCCAGGTCTGTAATTAACCAATCAACGTGAAATCATGATAACATTTGTACAGATAAGATTGCAAAGGATCCTATTATCAAACCACTCTTTTGCGGTGACCTACTTTACAAAAAAAACGAATTCACTCTCCATATTGTGAGGGGGAGTGACCAACGGTCATGGAGAGATAATATGTGTGATGCACAGACTGGTCTCCCACACATGATTGGTTTTGTGTTTGTGTGCAAATCCACAAGTGAAGATTACGTTCCTTTTTTAATTTCCAAATCCTTACCCACGTCTTGATATCCTCCAAAGATTCTACGTTCACCCATCTACTCAAGCCTCATATATTTACATGGACATCTATTCATTCCTGGCTATTTCCCTTGTGTTGCTGCATTATGAGATGGTCTTCAACCTCCACTGTTTCAGTGAAGTACACTCAACACGTATGTTGGTATTTACTCTGCTCTTCCCATATGGTTGACTGGCCATGGTCGCCAAGTTTGAGAAACAAAGAAAATACCAACAGAATTGATCATCTGAGGATTGCTGCATGGGTACAGTGGGTCGGTAACAGCTGATGACAGAGAAGAGGTGGTCACTTTGTGAGGCGGAAGTGCACAGCTAGCATTATAGCTAATATAACCATTTATTTCCATGCGTTCCCTATTGTCAGAGAAGGAGGCCATTCAGTCCATCATGTGTAAGGAACCGAAATTGATAAGGGAACTCAAGGTAAAGGAGCCTTTCGGAGGTAGTGACTATAATATGATACGTTTAAATCTGCAATTTGAGAGGGAGAAGGTAAAATCAGTAGTGTCAGTAATGCAGTTGAACAAAGGGGACTATGGAGGCATTAGGTAGGAGCTGGCCAAAGTTGACTGGAAAAGGACCCGAGCAGGAATAACGGTAGAACAGCAATGGCAGGAATTTCTGGGAAGAAGCAGGATCATTTAATTCCAAAGAGGAAGAAAGATTCCAAGGGGAGCAAGAGGCGACTGTGGCTGACAAGGGAAGTATAAAGATCTAAAAGTGAAGATGATTTTTGTTCATTTTAATAGCGAAGTGAACTTTTTAGCAACAGTGAAAAAATGGATATTGTTATTTTTGTTAGATAGAAGTTTAGGTGGACATTTTTAGCTGAATTTTAACTTAGTTTTTAATCACGAAATTCTGCGCTATATTGGAGAGTCAGCGGACACTGGAGGACTTGCCGCCCATCACCCGGATCGCAAGGGGAAACACAGTCGGCAGATCGGAGGCTATGGATCGCTTCCAGCGCAGAGGGAGAGCAAGGAGGGAAGAGACAATGACTTTGGGACTTTTTTGCCTTCCATCACAGTGACTCTTTTAGCACACATTAGTGGTGTTTTTAAACGCGATATGTGGAATTTTTGGTGTTTTTAAACCTGTTTATGAAGCGGCGGGAAACCGGCAGCCATTTTGGATTTTAATTTCAACTTGGAATGGATACAGCCTGATGGACTCACACTGTGAACAACACAATTAAGTGGATGTTAACACTGTGTTGAATGTGTGTGTTTTTGTGAGACAACAAATTCAACCATTATTCTATTCTATGTTATGAAAGCTGCCTCAAGCGTCGCTGAAACCATTTTGTTGCGCTTTAGAAAAAACGTTTTCACTAGGCAATGACAATAAAATTGAATCTGAATCGCAAAAGGTATTATTAGGGCCTTGTATATATACAGTTTAAAAAAATCCTCTCTAAACCCGCGACCTCATGCATAGAGCTACAGAAGGAATGTGGCTAGATAAAAAAGGGCTTCTTAAGCTTTATACAAAGTTTACTATTGCGAGGCATTTTGGAATATCCCGCAGTCATTTGAGGGCACACTAAAAAACGTTTCTATTCACAGGTAGAAAGCCGATAAATGTTTTAATTTACAGAGCACTAAATTTCCAGGATAAATAAAATGAGATTTCCTCTGAAGTAACACTTGGGCTTTTTAATCATTTATCAGAAATATAGATCTAGTAATTGAAGTGAAATATTTGGGTAAACTAACAGGGGTCACAGAAACTTGGCTTCCACTAGGAAATTTCATTCAGTAATTTTTAGTAAGGTTATGAGCATTTTTTAATCCTGGATACATGGCGGCGCTGCCTTGCAGCTGCGGCTCGCCTGATCCCTTCGTCTTTTATCACAGTTTATTTTGGTTTATTTAGACAGACGGGACGGGGGGGAATTAATGGTGGCATCTTAATAGCATGTAAAAAGGATATTATTATGATTTGTAAAGAAGTGTTTGAAGTAGATAGTGAATTGAATGTCGCGGAGCTGTGGAATTTTTCGGAAGGTTATGGACTTTTGACTATCGCCGGAAGTGGGCGGCGCTGCCTTGCAGCGCGGCTCGCCTGCAGATCCCGATTGTTTCTTTTTCTTTTGTCCCGTTGTTACATTTATTTTGGTTTAGCTGGGGCCTCCAACTGGGACCCCCGACTCACCAAATTGAACTGAAAGGACGGGCCGCGGACTTGAACACTTTTAATAGGGGTCACAACATCGGATATCGCACAGACATGGGAAAGAAATGACACTTTTTTGTAAGTGAGGACTTGAGTTGGTGGATTCATTTGAGAAAATAGGCAATAAAGGCAAAAGGGATAAAATTTTCAGGTGACTTCCCATAAGCTCAAGACCTAATAACAAATAACAAAATGGGACTCAACAAAAATTATGGTGCAGGATCAATCTGCATCCAAGTATAGATCAGTATAATCTGAATTACAGGGGTCAGAAACTGGGGTAATGAGATTTTCTGGATACAATGGGATGTTTTCAAAGGGACTTAATGGTGGCAACATAGGTTAAAAGGATAAACCATTTGTAACAAGAGTTTGAAGTAGATAGTGAATAACCATTTTAGACTTTTTAATAGGTATTGCACAAATAACACCAAGTCTTGTTCAGGGTACTAAGGTGGTGACTTTAATCAACTGGGGAGTGACCATGACATAGTTATACTGGGGCTGACTGGATTGGACAGCCAACAGTGGAAACGACAGCCAAATAGACTAGGAAGTGACCATGACTACGTATGGACGGAAAGCAACCTACGAGGAACTGATCATTGCGGAGACCGAGGATGATCTTTACCTGGATCATTACGGGGATATCTCTCAATGGGGAATGTTTTTATTCACTTTTGAAACCGAAATAAAGCAGATCATGGAGAGACATATTCCAAATAAAACAGCAGCCAAACCAAGTACCCTACCCTGGTTCACCAGACATCACCACAGACTCAGACAAAAGAAACAGAGGGCATATAATAAAGCAAAGAAGACACTAGACAAAGAAGATTGGGATTCCTTTGTAAATTGCCAGAAGGAATTAAGGAAAGCTCTGAACAAAGCCAAACAAGACTTTGTGTCAAACAACCTTACCACAGCAGTGAAAGAAAACGTCAAGCAATTCTGGCCTTATATGAAATGCTTGGGTAACGGTGAGACGGGAGTTGCAGACCTCATGGTGAACAACACAGTTGTATGTGACGGGAAAAGGAAGGCCGAAGCACTTAATACTCAATTCACCAGTGTATTTACGAGGGAAAACAAGTCATACATTCTATCGATAACATACAGGATATCCCTGAACTAGTGATCCATGAGGCAGGAGTACTAACACAAACCACAGAAACTAATGCTAAACAAAGCAGCTGATCAATTGCCACCATAGTTTCGAAAGATGTTTGCATCGAAAATAGCACCCATACTAACAGATTTATTCCAGTCCTCAATTGATTGTGGGCCACTACCACAACAGTGGAAGGAAGCAAACATCTGTGCAATATTTAAGAAGGCCAATAAGGCTGCGCCTGAGAATTACAGACCAGTTTCACTGACCAGTGTTACATGTAAGATCTTGGAACACATCATACACTCTCACATCATGGACCATTTCAAAAAGAATGGGATACTGGTGGACTCACAACACGGCTTCAGAGCAAAACGTTCAACCGAAACACAACTTATAATCACTATTGATGAGATCACAAGGGCATTAGATACGGGGAAATCTATACATATGGCAATCCTGACCTTTTCGAAAGCGTTCAATAAAGTTCCTCATGAAAGGCTCCTAGGAAAACTGGATTACTATGGCATCAGAAAAAGTCTACATAACTGGATTAGGGACTTTCTCACAAATCGGACGCAGAGGGTGGCCTGTGAAGGAAACATTTCTTTAGAAGAACAAGTACTGTCAGGAATACCGCAAGGCACGGTCCACGGGCCACTGGTGTTCCTGACGTACATTAATGATCTACCTGAACACATAAATTGTAAAACAAGACTCTTCGCAGATGATTGTCTTGTATATACACCTGTCACTGATGTAGAGGATATTAACTCCATACAAGAAGACCTTAAGTCTTTGGAATTATGGCAAAACACATGGAAGATGAGCTTCAATCCAACCAAATGCTCAATTATGGTCATTTCAAACAAGAAGAAACCACCTACTCGTGACTCCGTCTTCTGTGGACAAATACTTAATCGTACAGGTTCACAACCGTATCTTGGAGTTCATCTTGATAGCAAGCTTTTGTGGGGGGGGGGGGAAACACATGGACAACACGGTCACGAAAGCTAATTGGACACTAGGATTCCTTAGACGAAACCTCTGGTTCTGCCAAAACTAAGTGAAAACCACAGCATATGCAACATTGGTTAGACCCTTACTAGAATACGCTTCATGCACCTGGGACCCATACAAAACTGGTCATATCAACAAACTAGAAGGGGTACAGAGGAAAGCAGCACGCTTTTGCATCAGGAACTACAATAGAGGTAGCAGTGTCACCCAGAGTGGGAAATGCTGGAAACAAGAAGGGCAAGGAACAGACTAGCCATGTTGTACATGATTCAAAAGGGGAAACATGTTCCCGATGTTGGCAGAGTCCAGAACCAGGGGCCACAGTTTAAGAATAAGAGGTAGGCCGTTTAGAACTGAGATGAGGAAAAATCTTTTCACCCAGTTGCGAATTTGCGGAATTCTCTGCCTCAGAAGGCAGTAGAGGCAGATTCACTGGATACATTCAAAAGAGAGTTGGATAAAGCACTTAGGGCTAGCGGAATCAAGGGATATGGGGAGAAGGCGGGAACGGGGTACTGATTATGGATGATCAGACATGATCACATTGAATGGTGGTGCTGCATCGAAGGGCCTACTCCTGCACCTAGTTTATGTTTCTATGTCTGTACAGCTCTATGGAGCAATTCCATTCCCCACTTACTTCCCTGTAACCGATTCTCACAAACATACCTCTTCACACCCTCAGTTATTCCACAGGCAGGTACACGAAGGGCAACTTACAGTTGGCAATTACTTTGCCAACCCACACATCTTTAATATGTGGGAGGAAACCGGGGCATCTGAAGGGGAAAGGGGAAAGTGTAAACTTCACACAGAGGTTAGAAGCTAAATCGGTTGCTGAGACTGTGTGCTGCCCAATTTTCTACGCTATCTGCCTCACTGTGCTACCCATTTCACAGTCAGAAACCTGGAATTTTCGCCCCTGTTCAATTAAAGACTCTAGGCAAACCATGCCTGGGGATTGGAGTGGGTGGTGAGTTTGTGGAATTAATTGCCACAGACGGCTGTGGAGGCCGTCAATGGATATTTTTAAGGCAGAGATTGACAGATTCTTGATTGGCAAGGGTGTCGGGGGTTATGGGGTGAAGCCGGGAGAATGGGGTTGAGAGTGAAAGATAGATCAGCCATGATTGAATGGCAGAGTGGACTTGATGGACCAATTTGGCCTAATTCTGTTCCTACAACTTATGAACTTCTGATGCAAGGGGATTGGCAGAGGGCAAGATCTAAACAGTCCACTCTTTCCCATTTCTGCTGTTTACTGTTCAAAAAGCACTATTTATTTTTAGCCCATCCTGAAAACAGCTTTAGTTTAAAAGCTGGCCATTTAAAAATCAACTCCTCTTTGTGCAGTAACTTCAAAACGAGCTTCCAATTGCTGCCAAAATAAAACAAATGCAAGATGAATGTGTGGCGGCCCCTGGTGGTTAGCCACTTGTGGTGTGAACCCTCGGCTATGGGGGTTGGGTCAAGTGACTTGGTTTGGCGGGAAGAACGGGTCACCCCTGGGGTATATAAACTGCTGGTAACACCCTTGCCCCTTGAGCTGTTCCGTGTTAATCTAATGAAGATCACTTGTTTGACAACACGTGTCTCGCTATAAATGAATCTTAATGGAGGACTGCTGCTGTAAAGTGTGCAATCATACCATAGGTATACACTGCAATTACAACCCCATCTCAACTGAGCCAAGGAAGGAAATAAACCATATGCATTGACATCAATATCAATATACCTTCTGCAGCATGCCCCATGGCAAAAGAAAGGACTGCATGCCAGGCAATAAGAACAGCATTAAAACTAAATGTTCTACTCCCACACCATCTCCACATGCCACTGACCCTGCCCCCTCCCCCCTTTCTCACCTCCCAGCCACAAAACAAACACAAGATAAAACAATTTATAGGATCTGGCTATTCCTTAAAGTGGAATCCATTTATCAGACCTATCATTCTTTCTCAAAGCTCTGAATGCTTGCTCTCTCCCTTCTTTGCTTGGCAGTGCTGTCCTGCCTCAGACAGGGTCTATTGCATTCCTTCTGTCCCCATGCAGAAATAACTTGCACTCATGTAACGACTTTCACGGATGACGGGAAGATTCCAAAGAGAGCAGCGTTACTGGGACAGAAAAGCAGAAGTATCAGGGATCAGCAGAAGGTGACCCTCTGGCCCAGTTATTCTGCAGTCTTTCCGAGCGAGAGGCAAATCTGATGATATGTGGTTTTCAAGTCCCACATTCAAAAGAAAGCAAAGCATGCACACTCATTCAGTTACCATGCAGCACCACAGAATTTACATATTTAAAAATCACTTGGCTGCTTGTCACGCAACTCAAATTGCTGACTCTTGACTGAAAACGTAATAACATGGTCTGTTTTGAACTCAGGGAGAGAAAGGCGAGGACAACACAAAAAAAAGTATGTTTAAAGGAAGGGAGACTGTTTGGGAAAGCCACATTAAAAATAAAAATTGGATATTTAGCTTGTCAGGCAAAGGCTTGGAAAAGGCGATGGGTGGGCGTGCACGAGGCAGTGATTAATTGAGACTGAGCAATTTCGAGAGGGCAGCCGAGCAAACAGGTCAAAACTTCAAGCAACGGAGAGTGAGCAAGATATGTTGGAGATCTCCCCACCATTTAAGGCGAGGGCAGAAAATGTGAACCTGAGGGATAACTTTTTTTTTTGTACCCCCCCTCTCGCGGCCTGGATTGGATTGGAGCGGTTTTTCCTGCCAGAGCTCCAGCAGCGGTGGTGCAGCGCTGGATTCACCGCAGAGCGGGCGATGCCTCACCTGGGATCGCCGTTGAAGCTCCGGAGTGTTGGGCCTGCTGCTTCAACATCGGAGCTGGAGTTTGGAGAGCTCCCAGCACAGTCGGCGCTGACTTCAACATCACGGAGTCCTGGGCCCTTTACCGAGGGCCGCCAGCGTTGAATCTCCGCCCAGCGCAGTCTGGGGACTTTGGGAGCCGCGGACTCCGGTTCAGGGTGGCCGATTCGGATGTCCAGGCCGCTGAGGATGTCCTCGAGTCCCGACGTCAGACTTCCATCACCACGGCGAGTGGGCCTGAACACCCATAGCGGTGACAGCGGGGGGTTCGGGAGCCCCCCCAACCACGGGAGGACAACAGAGGAGGATGACTGAATTTTGGAGCCTTCCCTCACTGTGGGAAACTTTGATCCCGCTGTGTGGGGATGTCTGTGTTGAAAACTATCGTGTTCTGTGCTCTTTATTATTCGTATGGCTGTATGGCACCCACACATTTCACTGGACCAATTGGTACATGTGACAAATAATGTATCTTGTATCTAGAAGCCATTATGAGACTGAGAAACAACAATAAAACTGTTAGAGAAATCAGCCAAACCTTAGGCTTATCAAAATCAATGGTTTTGAACATCATTAAGAAGAAAGAGAGCACTGGTGAGCTTACAAATCGCAAAGGGGCTGACTGACAGGCCAAGGAAGGCCTCCACAGCTGATGCCAGAAGATCTCTCTCTATAACAAAGAAAAAAGCGTGCGGATTTGTCAATGACCACTGTCCACAGTAGACTTCATGAACACAAATACAAAGGTGACACTGCAAGATGCAAATCACTGGTTAGTTGCAAAAATAGGATGGCCAGGTTACAGTTTGCCAAGAAGTACTTAAAAGAGCAACCACAGTTCTGGAAAAAGGTCTTGTGGACAGATGAGACAAAGAGTAACTTATATCAGCGTGATGGCAAGTGTGGAGGAGAGAGGTAACTGCCCAAGATCCAAAGCATACCACCTCATCTGTGAAACACAGTGGTGGGGGCCTGGGCATGTCTGGCTGCTGAAGGTACTGGCTCATTTATGTTCATTGATGATACAACTGCTGATGGTAGTAGCACAATGAATTCTGAAATGTATAGACACAACCTAGCTGCTTAAGTTCAAACAAATGCCTCAAAACTTATTGACGTTCATTCCACAGCAAGACAATGATCCCAAACAGGTTACACAAAAAAGCTGGAGAAACTCAGCGGGTGCAGCAGCATCTATGGAGCGAAGGAAATAGGCAACGTTGCGGGCCGAAACCCTTCTTCAGATCCCAAACATGCTGCTAAAGCAACAAAGAAGTTTTTCAAAGATAAAAAATGGTCAATTCTTGAGTGGCCAAGTCAATCACTCGATCTGAACCGAATTGAGCATGCCTTTTATATGCTGAGGAGAAAACTGAAGTGGACTAGCCCCCAAAACAAGCAGAAGCTAAAGATGGCTGTAATACAGGCCTGGCAGAGCATCACCAGAGAAGGCACCCAGCAACTGGTGATGTCCATGAATCGCAGACTTCAAGCAGTCAAAGGACATGCAACAAAATACTAAACATTACTACTTTCATTTACATGACATTGCTGTGTCCCAAACATTATGGTGCCCTGTAATGGTGGGGGAGGGGACTATGCATAAGCACTGCTTCTTCTTCATGCGTATGACATGCACAGCCTAACGTTGTAGGTCAACTTGTTCTATTTGATCTGATCGTTTGATAAACACTGCTGTAATTTCTACATGGTGAAACCAAAATGTATAAAAATGGCCTTTATTTAAATCTGACAATGTGCACTTGAACCACATGTGATTTTTTTTCTATTACAAATCTCAAATTGTGGAGTACAGAGGCAAATAAATAAATGTCGGGTCTTTGTCCCAAACATTATGGAGGGCACTGTAGCTGAGGCAGGTACTATCACACCGTTTAAGAAATAGGTTTTGGGGTAGGTTTAGAGGGATATGGGCCAAAAGCAGGCAGGTGAGATCAGTGGAGGTGGGGCAGTGTGGGGAAGTTGGGCCAAAGGTACGTTTCCACACTGTGACTCTATGACATAACAGAGGCAGATGCAAGGAGCATAGACCATGGGAAAACATGGTGAAAACTTGTTTTGAATTTGGAAATAATTCACTTTGTTCAAGAAAAACTACTGGCATGAGTTTCTTGGCACGGATTCTGAAGCATGTATTCTTCTGCCTACATGACACTGGTACAGAATGAAATCAGACAGGCTGGAAAAAAAGCTTATCAGACCACAACTTGCAACTTGTCTTGTTATCAGAGACACAGAATACAGCTGCCTCAACATTTCCTGGGCTGTTTCTATTTAGTTATGTTCTTTTACAGCAGGAAGATTAAACTGTTTCTTTAGAGAGAAAAGTTGATGGGAATGGTTTATGGGAAACTTAAGATCGTGGGAATTCTTTAAAGACACATCTCACTGGGCAGGTAAGAATATCCACAGCCACACAGTACCCACAGACACAGTGGTACAACCTCCAGGTTTCAGGTTAAAGGTTGCAATCAGATTCTTACCGCTTCAATTTTCCTACAAGAATTTCCGGACAGATATATTACAACCTTCGAGATTCTCAAGTTTCCTTGCCAGTGACAAATCTTATTTTTATTGGTTCCTTCACGGGAGTTAAGGCATTCACAGAAGATGGAGGGATGCATTATAATTTCAAGGAATCCCCTTAGCAACCAGATTGCCACGTTAGTGATATGTTGAGCGGGCACAAAGGAGGACACGTGACCAGCCTCTCAGCCAAGTTGTAACTGTGTGCAAACATCTTCCCTCATGGGTGATCCCTATTCGAAGAACATCGAGACACCAGAGAAGGTGCAACAACTGTGATTTACACGGATGATGAAATTAGAGTATAACTTGGTGAAAGGTCATTAAGTGACCTGACAGGTCATGAAACCTTTGAACAAACAGACTTGGCTTGGGTTTTTATTTTTAAAAAGCTTATATGGTAAACATGACGAACACATTTCTACTTGGCACTCCATGCCAGTACCTCACCTAGCGCTCAGGACGTGTACCCAAGAAAAAGAGGATAAAAAGGGGTCATTATACACAGATTACTGACAGCACTGTTCTATTTGGACTGTAAGATAAAATACAAATATTAACAAATTGTAGATAAATTAGAAAAGTACAAGATAATGCAATAAGACAGGGAATGTATTGCAGACACTGTATGAATCTGATCCACTGACATGGTTAGAAAATTGGTTGACAGACAGGAAACAAAGAGCAGGGATTAACGGGTCCCTTTCAGAATGGCAGGCAGTGACTAGTGGGGTACCGCAAGGCTTGGTGCTGGGACCGCAGCTAATTACAATATACATCAATGATTTGGATGAAGGGATTCAAAGTAACATTAGCAAATTTGCAGATGACACGAAGCTGGGTGGCAGTGTGAACTGTGAGGATGCTATGAGAACGCAGAGTGACTTGGGCAGGTTGGGGGAGTGCGCAGATGCATGGCAGATGAAGTTTAATGCGGATAAATGTGAGGTTATCCACTTTGGTAGCAAAAACAGGAAGGCAGATTACTATTTAAATGGCATCAAGTTCGGAAAAGGGGAAGTACAATGGGATCTGGGGGTCCTTGTACATCAGTCTATGAAAGTAAGCATGCAGGTACAGCAGGCAGTGAAGAAAGCGAATGGCATGTTGGCCTTTATAACAAGAGGAATCGAATATAGGACTGAAGTCCTTCTGCAGTTGTACAGAGCCCTAGCGAGACCACACCTGGAGTATTGTGTGCAGTTTTGGTCTCCTAATTTGAGGAAGGACATTCTTGCTATTGAGGGAGTGCAACGTAGGTTTACAAGGTTAATTCCCGGGATGGTGGGACTGTCATATGCTGAGAGAATGGAGCAGCTGGGCTTGTACACTCTGGAGTTTAGAAGTATGAGAGGGTTTCTCATTGAAACATATAAGATTGTTAAGGGTTGGACACGCTAGAGGCAGGAAACATGTTCACGATGTTGGGGGAGTCCAGAACTAGGGGCCACGGTTTAAGAATAAGGAGTAAGCCATTTAGAACGGAGACGAGGAAACACTTTTTCTCACAGAGAGTGGCGAGTCTGTGGAATTCTCTGCCTCAGAGGGTGGTGGAGGCAGGTTCTCTGGATACTTTCAACAGAGAGCTAGATAGGGCTCTTAAAAATAGTGGAGTCAGGGGATATGGGGAGCAGGCAGGAACGGTGTACTGATTGGGGATGATCAGCCATAATCACATTGAATGGCGGTGCTGGCTCAAAGGGCCGAATGGCCGACTCCTGCACCTATTGCCTATTGTCTATTGAAAAACAAAAAAAGTTACTTTGGCGCATACTTATCCTTAAAGGATCTTTTTGGAGATGCTTTAACAGTAGGATACCATAGAAGGCAGAGCTCAAAGGCCCACTCCTCTTCATTATTATGCACTTAAAGCAGAAATGAAGTTGCAGCATGGAATTGGTATGGTCCAGGTCATTCTTGCACAGCAAGTTTCACTCCCTTGCCTGCCGATGCACTCATACGAGATCAACTTAAAACCATGAACAGTTTTCAGGCAAGGTGGTTTCATTTAAGTATGCCTTTGGGGATTGGACATGGTTGTAAGATATGAAGCATGGAATAGAAACAAGATTCCATTGCTCTCCTTTGCCCATCCAGAGACTTCATTCTTACAGGAATATGATAATAAAAACATAGAAACTAGGTGCAGGAGTAGGCCATTCGGCCCTTCGAGCCTGCACCGCCATTCAATATGATCGTGGCTGATCATCCAACTCGGTATCCTGTACCTGCCTTCTCTACATATCCCCGATCCCTTTAGCCACAAGGGCCACATCTAACTCCTTCTTGAATATAGCCAATGAACTGGCCTCAACTACCTTCTGTGGCAGAGAATTCCACAGATTCACCACTCTCTGTGTAAAAAATGATTTTCTCATCTCGGTCCCAAAAGACTTCCCTCTTATCCTTAAACCGTGACCCCTTGTTCTGGACTTCCCCAACATCAGGAACAATCTTCCTGCATCTAGCTTGTCCAACCCCCTAAGAATTTTGTAAGTTTCTATAAGATCCCCCCTCAATTTTCTAAATTCCAGCGAGTACAAGCCGAGTCTATCCAGTCTTTCTTCATATGAAAGTCCTGTCATCCCAGGAATCAGTCTGGTGAACCTTCTCTGTACTCTCTCTATGGCAAGAATGTCTCAGGTTAGGAGATTACAATCATAATTGTTGACATGGCATTGAAAGATGGTGTGGAGAGGAAGATCCAAACCAAGTCATAGTGCAGCCTTTCTCTGCCCAAGCACCATTGGAGTTTTGTTTTGAGATAGTTTGGAGACAGGTCCTGCAGCTCACGCCGACCATCTCAGTCACCCGTTCACACCAGTTCCAGATTACCTCACTTTTTCATCCACTCCCTGCACATTAGCGGGAATCCCTTTTTTACAGCGGCCGATTAACCTAAACTCATAGACCATTGGCATGTGGAAGGAAACTCACGCGGTCTCAGGGAGAATGTGGGGTGGGAGATTGCAACCTTCACCCTGTTTCACCGAATGCAATCAACCTGGCGTGCCCAATCAAGTAAGATCAAATACAACAAGTTGTCCTACAACTTTAGGCTGTGCACGTCATACGCAAGAAGAAGAAGAAGAAGAAGGGAGAATATGTAAACTCCACACGGAGCACCCGAGGTCAGGATTGAACCCGGGTCTCTGGTGCTCTGAGGCAGCAGCTCTACCAGCTGTGCCACTGTGCTGCAGTGGCATAGTTGACTGAGATGTTAAGAAATATTAACTCCACCTGTTGCCTCCCTGGCTTTAGCGATGAGAAGTGACCACCAGAGACATAGCTTTGTCACAGTTACAGTATTACTATTACAAGACTGTTCATCCTAACTGCAGCATCTTTAAGATATTACTTTTTATTTTAGAAGCAAATTTTATGCCATATTTTTCTTCTTTAAAGCAAACTGTCTTTGCAAAATTAAAAAGGTGCATGTAAGGAGATCTCGATTTAATTTTAAATGAAAAGTGACCCTTTGTGAACTGATCATCTAACCTAGAAGGACTAAGTGTTGCCATAATATGGAATAAAACAATAAGCTTGCCGTGTGCTGCCATAAGGGTTCCACAGGAGCTTGGCACGCTCGAGCCCATGTGCTTATTCAGATGTATTCAATAAAATCCTTCATCCCTGTGTGAAATTAAAAATACTTTTTTTCCTACGAGTAGGTATTGAAAATATTTTGGTTTTGCTCAGATGTCTTAATTGCAAAGAGGCAAACCATTATTTTAAATGGCTAGCGAATGGACTTTATTTTCAGAAAATGACAGTAGCTGCACTTCTTTGATCAAAGGGCCACTCTAGCCTGGATTCTGGTTTGCTGCATTTATCCAGGTAATACTTAAATGCATTTAAGTTGTCATATTTACAATTTTATTTTCTGGATTCTCCCTTTAGGAAGAAAGACATGTATTATCCAGTGCTTCTCATAAATCCAAGACTTCACAAAGTGCATTGCAGTCAATTAAGTTCTTTGATCAAAATTGTAGCATCAGAAACATATACAAAGCCAGTTTCTTGTACCCTTGTACAAATGGCCATATGAAAATGATCACAATCTGTTTTAGTGAGGACGGAGAGATTTTTTGATGAAAATGGCTCTTTGGATCTTCAAAGTACAGTTAATACTGCTGCTAAGAAAGCAGCTTGTTGGTGCTGCAGTCCCAGCATTAACTTTAAGAAAGACATCACACTCACTATGAAGCGGGGAACTTGGCCCTAAATTCTACGCTTTCCAGTGGTATTCTTGTAACAATGGATTGTTTTTTGTTGGATGGAGAGACTGCCTGTGGGAGCTGCTGTTGGGATGATCCAAGGCAAAATGTGCAAGTCACTCAGTACTGAGATGTCCACTCAAGACTGCAACCATGTAGATACAAAGTGTAGGCTATTGCCAGGGACACACAGACTGCTGTTATGTTGCAATGTTGTCTGTAAGATAGCTAAAAGACATACAAGAATACCGTTTATTAGCGGAAGTAGAAGGTGCAAAAGCAGGGAGTTATGATACAACTTTATTGGGCAATTAGGGCAGCACCTGATATCGTGCAGACACGAGGAAGTGCAAATGCTGGAATTTTGAACAAGAAACAAAATGCAGGAGGAACTCAATGGGTCAGGCCTCATCGATGGAGGGAAATGGACAGATGACATTTTGGGTTGGTACTCCTCTTCAGACTGATAAACACTAAAGGATCCACACACACAGGCTGATTAAAGGACATCAAACGATTGTGTACGAAACCAAATTCTAACCTGACCTATAGTCTATCGACATTTACAGTTAATCAGTAGGAAGAAACTGCAGATGCTGGTTTAAACCAAAGACAGACACAAAAATGCTGGAGTAACTCAGCGGGTCAGGCAGCATCTCTGGAGAAAAGGAATAGGTGACATTTTGTGTTGAGACCCTTCAGACAGAATCAGGGGAAAGGGAAATTAGAGATCGGTGATATATAGAGAGAGATAGAACAAATTAATACAAGATATGCAAAACGTAATGATGATCAAGGAAACGGTCCATTGTTGGCTGTGGGCTAGATGTTAATGAGTTATACAGACAATGAAACTCACCGGGACAACAGTGAAACTAGTACAACGACTAGGTTGGGGGAGGGATGGAGAGAGTGGGGATGCAAGGGCAATTTGAAGTTAGGGAAATCAATATTCATTCGCTGGGTTGCGAGATGCCCAAACGAAAAATGAGGTGCTGTTCCTCCAAATTGTGTTGGGTCTCAATCTGACAATCAAGGACCAGGACAGAACATTAAAAAAAAAAACCAGCATAATCTGCAGGCATATTACAAATAAAACCACAAATTTCCTCACCAGGACTTAAAGTAACAACACGTCCATTCCTGCCATTTGCAGTACAGGTGCACAACCTTTTATCCGGTGTTCCAGAAACCGAAAAGCTCCGAAAACCGGCCATTTTTTCCAGATGTCGTCTGCGCACCAAAGCTCGCGTTTGGCGCCAAACTTGACCCAAAACGACCCACGGTCAACCCAGGTCTGTACTACTGTAGCGGCTGCCTCCTCCCTGGAGACCGGGAGACGCTTAAACATCTGTAAATCATTGCTTAAATGTTAGTCAGTTAGTTTGGAGGGCTTTTATGTGAAGGGGGGTGAAGGGGTAAACTTTAATTCTTAGTCCCCTACCTGGTCGGAGAGGCGGGGAGCGGTCAATGCCTTATCGGGTTGCCGTGCAGTAAGCTCCGCAGCGCTGTGGCCGTTGGGGCTGCGGGCGGCGCCAGTTGTAGCTCCGACCCCGGCAACTCTACCCCTGGCTGCGAGGCGCTCCAAATCCAGCGCGGCCCGCGGCCGGACGCCCCAGCTCCGCAAATGTCGGGAGTCGGCAGCGTCGCAGCGCTGGGAAATCAGCGGGGAGCGGGCAATGCCTTACCGGGTCGCCGTGCGGCAAGCTCCGGAGCGCTGTGGCCGCCGACACACAACATCGCGGAGCGTCGCTGGATTTGGAGCCGCGCAGCCAGGGGTAGAGTTGCCGGGGTTGGAGCTCCAACCGGCGCCGCCCGCGGCCGGATGGAGCCCCCAGCTCCGCGGCTCCAAATCCAGTGACGCTCCGCGATGTTGTGTGTCGGCAGCCACAGCGCTCCGGAGCTTGCCGCACGGCGACCCGGTAAGGCATTGCCCGCTCCCCGCTGGTATCCCAGCGCTGCGATGCCGCCGACTCCCGACATTCTCGGAGCTGGGACGTCCGGCCGCGGGCGGCGCTGGATTTGGAGCGCCTCGCAGCCAGGGGTAGAGTTGCCGGGGTCGGAGCTACAACCGGCGCCGCCCGCGGCCGGACGGAGCCCCCAGCTCCGCGAGGTTGGGAGTCGCCGACCAGGTAGGGGACTAAGAATTAAAGTTTCCCCCTTCACCCCGACTCCACCACCACCACATAAAATCCCTCCAAACTAACTGACTAACATTTATGCAATGAGTCTCCCGGTCACCCGGGAGGAGGCAGCTGCTTCAGACTTTTCAAGCCGCCCGCGCTACCTACCTAATCTACGCTAAAAATCTTCCATTCTGAAATCCGAAAATGTCCGAAATCCGACAAGTGTCTGGTCCCAAGGCTTTCGGATAAAAGGTTGTGCACCTGTACATATTTGCACTTGCTTTGAAATGCGTTTTTTTTGGGTAGTGTGTGGCGACCTAGAGTTGGAAATACTTTTATAATAGACACCTTTCCAAATTACAATGTTCCAAGAACAACTTGCTCGGAGGACTTTGCCACATCATCGTCTTGACCTCTGGAGAAAGTTGGCAAGATTGCTGAAGTGCAGACCGGATCAGGGGGGGGGGGGGGGGGGGGCTGATCTTCGCATAAAGTCTACAACTTTCCTTGAGACCAATTGATTAATTTGCTGTGACTTCCTTGGTTCAATTAATAACAAACTTTATTGAGGTAATACAAATACTCTCACCACTCTTCCCTTTCCTCTCACAAGTCCCCTCACCTTAATTATTGTAAACCTTTATCATCCACCATAGATCTTCATCTCCTCGAACTTGTCAACTTTCAGGCACAGCTTGCATCAACAGTTGCCATTCATCTCCTTGGCCCTTTGATATTGAAGGAAGGTGGCCAAATATTTTTATTTTATTTTTAATGAACCTTTGAGATGCAAGCATTTTTTTGCATGGTTTATATTTATTGCTCATCCTTGCAAGCCACTGCCAAAGAAAGGCAGCTGTTAAGAGTCAATTACATTGATTTCACAACAAAGCCCGACTGATTATGATCAGTAATTTCCACCAGACGGGCATCGGTCAACTGGTTGGGAAATTTGAAAACCTGAGTCAGGGTACCACTGCTCTTTTGTCCTCCTCCTCTCTAGTCATTACAACCTAAAAATAGCATCCCAGTCAAAAGCACACAAAAGTCATCAGCTATCTCAAGCCACACTGTCATTTAATTCCATCCCCAGCCATATCCAAATCGCCCTTCAGTATTCTGTAACAGATACCTGCCCACTGCACATTCACCCTGCACCACTCAATGCCCAATCACACTCAATCAGTCTAAATGAAGAGTCACAACCAGAAATGTCACAACCGGATCTGGGCGCTACAGCCAGTCCCAGGAAACCTGGGAACGCAGCTAGTCCCGGAGATGCGAGGGATCTGGGAACTGCAGACATTCCCGGGGCACACAGGCGATCTGTAAACTGCAGAAAACTAATTGAAAAACACGTGAAAACTATGTATTATTAGTATGTATTATTACTAATTACTAATTTAGTTAGTATGTATTATTACCTCCTTTTATTAACTATGATAATGATAGATGTAGCCCGTCCATCCGCTCACAAACGCAGGTCCTGGCCCCCAATGCAAAAAAGATTGCCGACTCCTGGACTAAACTAAACCCTTGATCCTGTCCCGCCAGCCTTTTTTTCAAAATTTAGTGACTCAAAATGGGGGTGCGTCTTCACTGCCAGGAAATACCGTAATCAGATTTTTGTTTCTTCTCTTATCCGAGATTTGTGTTTATAGGCCTGCTATGCTGCTGCAAGAAAGAATTTGATTCTTCTGTTGTCATATGACAATTATACCCTCGGGAAAACTTGAAGGGACACTATTATTTAATTAATGCAGGGCAGCAGATACTGGGGTGAATGAAGAAAGAAAATACCAACTCCTTTGCTCCATAGATGCTGCCTCACCCGCTGAGTTTCCCCAGCATTTTTTCTACCTTCGATTTTCCAGCATCTGCAGTTCCTTCTTAAACAAGTACCAACATAGAATGTTGCTATAATCATTTTTGGGTGTCCTGACTCAATTCATGCTGGACTGCAAACCTCATCGAATACTTCAGCAGCCTTAATACATTGTGATCATTGTTTCACAAAGAGTCAAGAGTGTTTTATTGTCATATGTCGCAGATAGAACATTGAAATTGTTGTTAGTGTAAAATGGGAACACTTGCTAACGACACTTGTAACCACCCTGAAGTGGCCACCTAAAGCATTCTTCACAATCTAGTCAAATATACCATCAAGTTCCAAGCCTTGCCCTCTGCAGCACCACAGGGCACAGGGTCAATGTACACAGGGTTATACAAATACAAGCTCCAATGTCAACAGTAGCTAACAGTAACTAATAGTAGCCCAACATTTCCTCATAAAAGTACGAAGTCTAAAGCAAACAAAAAATTGATTATATACATTTTAAATTTCAATACATCCTCAGAAGCATAACTAGAGTACGTCCAATTTCCAGAAGAATATCCACTGTGAAACACAAGGTATGAAAACACATTGGAATATTACCTGGAATTCCAGATATACTTAACACTATATTCTATATTTCCTTACAACATAGAAGGAAGCCTTTCAGCCCATCAAAACTATACTAACTATCTAAAAGTTGCAATAAATTGTCACAAAAAATACGAATGGAAGGATTTTTTATCAATCCCATTTCCCCCATAGCCTATTTTCTCCTGATCATTACCAGCCCCATGTTTTTCCTCTAACATGCCTACAAGAGCTAGTTTACAATGGCCAGTTAATCTACCAATCAGCATGTCTTTGGGATGCAAGAGGAAACCTACATGGCCACAGGGTGGATGTGCAAACGCCACACCAATGGCACCCAGGTCAGGCGAGACAGCAATGTCATTGTGCATCATTGCTACTGATAAGATGTCAATAGACAACGCAAAGTTTGGAATTAGGCAAGTATGATAAAACCTTGCAATGTTGGGTTTCCAATCGGAATGAGAAGGAAGTTGGCCATGAGAGCAGATGCCAGGGTGACTCTGGTGGCGTGAGACTAAAAGCTCAAGTCATGATACCAACACATAGACATCCAACCTTGTCAATGAGAGTCAAAAAGCATTCCTGCAACTGAACAGTATGGGAACATGTACAGGGCTCAAAATTAGAGGTTGCCCAGGTGCCACTGACCACACAAAGTGCCGCCGGGCAACCTAAACGGCGAGTCATTTTGCCCGGCTTGGCAACTTGGTTTATACCGAAGATATACCGTGGGAAAGATGCTAAGTGTGGCGAGACGGAGGGTCAGAGCGAATGATAAGCCCTGCACAGCAGCGGCGGCGGCGGCTCCATCTCCTCCCGCACCCCGCCCGGCCCGATAACGCTTTCAAAATATGCCCTTGGAGGGAGGTGTCAGTCAGGTAACTACACACTTCGTCTGAGCACATTATCACACGCATCATGCAAGCCGTCTTAAATGATCACTTAAACGGTCATTTGGCAACCTAAAAAGCTGCCACGGTTGCCCGGCTGGCAACAGGGAAAAAAAGAGTTAAGCGAGAGCCCTGATGTAGATTAGGCATGACTGACATTTGATCTCAGGAATCTGCTGAGTTGACTGACCTTGGGTTGGTTTAAACAATCAGATAGCCCCGTGATGCTCCAGACACTTTATACAATTGCAGTAAACCCGAGAGCATGTTCTGCAGGTCAACATTATCCCCAAAGGTTTGTGTCAATATCTAAAGCTACCATTTTATTATCACAGTATTTTGAAGAGCAACATTTAGTAATTACAGATCAACTGCCTCACTACAGCAGTTTAACCTTGCTTCTCCCAGGTGCTCATACAGAATAAGTGGCAACCTAAGATTCAGTTTTACTCTTCAAATACTCGCCACAATTAATGCCTGACGCTTCATGCTGCAATTGATTAATCGAGGCCACATACTGGCCGGCTTTCCCACTGTTCCTCAGTCCCATCTCTCACACAGCACCATGATTTTATCACAATCCCAGCCCCATTCTCATCCCCTTCCAAAATTCTCTGTCAAATACCTATCCAATCCCATTATTCAAGAGCAATGCTGTTCCTGAAAAAGACTTACTGATTCAAAGCATGGATTTCAACTGACACCAATGTTGCAAGCTTATCCAAGGACTCATTAAGTTGCAATGATGCCCTTGCTCTTTATCACTTATTCCTGCCCCAAGGACTAATGTGTATTGTCAAACACAAGGATCACCCTGCCCTGTCACACATAAATTGCAACGAACTGTTACAAAGAACTAAAAATAAATATATACAAGAATGCAAATCTATAGTTGCTGTGACATGGTGAAAGTTTGGGGAAAATCAATTTTTCACAGAGCTACTCCACATGTATGACCTCTGGCCTTGTCACTGCTCCAATTAATCACAGTCTTTAAACTTACTTCACAAAAGGAGGGCTTCGTTTTTCAGTAAACTCATTGCTTTCTGTGCTGCAGGTCTTTCCATCACTTCCCGTCTAACTCGGGTAAACCGGCACAAACGATTCTTACCTTGGACACAAAGCTCCTCAGAAAACATTATGCAGTGCCTGGTGGCAAAATCCCAAGAGAAGTTACAATGGGTTGAAAATCAACACCATCACATCACAAAACCACCAAAGTCCAGTTGTTCCCTGGAAGCAAGTCTGCAGCACCTTCACTATTCTGAACAATGATTCTACTTTATGGCCGTCAACTCTTAAAGCAGTGTCATGAAACCTCCACCAGATTGCAAACATAAAGTAAATAAATAAATAAATAAATACGAATTTGTAAAAGAATAACAGCTCATGTATTAAACGGTTTTACTGGCCCAGGAGTCCACATTGCTTTTTCTACCAGACTTCACATTCTTTCCCTTTTGCCCTGCATGTTGTTAGTGCCTCTAAGGTCCCACATGCCTCTGGGACCTTATTCCGCAGGTAATTTCATCATAGACAGCACATGTAACATGTTAGAAGAGAAAATGTCGGAGATACTCAAGTCGGGCCACATCGGGGGAGAGGGGGAGAGAACAAGTTTTGAAGGAAGGTTTTCATATTCCAATTGTCCATTTTTGTACTCTTCCCTAAAAAACAGTAATTATGGTACTCATTGCCAAAGTCGGAGAATGCATTCAGAGGCCGGACTCTCCGAGGAGTTACTTGGCCTGCCTGTATGAGTTAAATCAACTAGCAGCCAATACATTCTCAAAGGGTTTGGATACTTTAATTGTCATGTTCCTTGCCAACTTCTCCCAGCTATTTCCTCCATTGATAAGATAAATCTCCAACCTATCTTCATAAAGACCAGAGGTTTCCATTGTAAAACAAACTAATCTCCCGTGAAACTAGAAATTGAAAACAGTCATCCACGCAGCAAGATCTGCCCGTTGTTACTTCACAGTTCAAGTGTGGCGACTCATCTTCAACTGGTGCTTTTCCTCATCTTTCCCACAGAAGCAATGCTGACGTGACCTCTTCAGGGTCTTTCAACTTAATGCTTCACAATCTTGACTGGGCCTCTGGATCAGGAATCGAAACACTCCTTCACCATGGTTTGTCATTTCTGGGTAAAAACACACAGGCAATGCTACACTATGAGTATGCTACTATAATTATATTTTGTGAACCAGTAAATGGTTATTACAAAGCATCAAGATACATTTTAACTACTAAAACGCTGAATTAGGGGAACTGGCTACATTTTAACAATAAAGCAGGAGAATAGGATTAAAGGACTCGAGGGGTTTTCCTTGTGCAAAGTTTGATGTGTGCCAATTATGATTGAGGAATACAGACATTAGACACATTCACAACCAAGATGGATATCAACAGAGTGGAAGGAATAAAGATTCATATTCATTACATCACATGGATTAATCTTTATTGAAGTAGATCAAAATTATTTTATACAGTTGTGCACCTAATGGGCGAAGGAAATGTGTTGTCTGTGGAGACAGATGGGTTCATTTGCCTCTTTGTAGTTACAAGCTGCAAGCATGCTCCAGCAACATGTCCTTTTGTCCAGAGATGCAGCCTGATCTGCTGAGTTACTCCAGCATTTTGCATCTATCTTCGTCATGCTCCAGCAATCACAGGCATAGAATGAATCAGAATGAAGGACAGCGAGTTTGAGGGGATCATGAGAGTGCTGATGAAGTCTGGGAACTGCTCATGCTTCAGGGCACAGTGAGCTCGCCCAAACAGACGGGTGGTCAGCACCATGTTAAGGCTCATCGACACAGCCAGACCACATTTACAACTTCAGCTTATGGACAATGAGAGAAAGGCTTCTCTCATACAACGAGCTGGGATACAAGGAAAGAACATGAACCAGGACAAGAGTTGTGAGGATACAGGCAGCTCACTTTACATGGGGCAGGCGATTTTCTGACATCAACGTAATTTATTCATTTACTGACATCAACATAATAAGAAAATTAAAATAGTTATTGTGGAATTTCAAGCTTTGGTGATGAACCTAGCAGGGTTTGGAAAGAAAAGTGTTTTTTGTAACTTCAATAGGAGATGGAAAGATCTGGCATCTGCATGATATAGTGGAAGATACTATAATAGTGTTTTTTTGTTGTTTTTTTATGATCCAAAGACTTTTATTAGCAATACAGTATAGGTAGCTTTATCTTAACATACTACTCAAGACTGGGAAAGAAAGGGAAAGGGGCTTTCTATTAAACCACAGTATGACTCGTGGCATGAATGACACTGAACTACACGAACCTTTCCAACTTAGAAATTGACACCTCATATACTGTCCTTGACCACATCAACCAAGGGAATAGCCCAAACTGCAAACACCACAAATTCAACTTGCCTGGAAGCCCAGACTTCTCTACATTTCTAACCTGTCAGTAACATCATTTCTAAGTTGCTGAACCTGTTTAGTGTCATCCAACTTCCTGTTATAACACCAACCCAAACTTTTAACTGGTTTCTCCATTATAGATGGTATTTCTTCTTTATCTACACAGAACCTTTTCTCTACTACCTTTTCTCTTGTCAAAGAAATACCCAATGACTTACTCGGCTTCACCTTCAATCTAGCCCATTAGCTGTCTGTGTGAAGGGCAATGCAATAGTGTGAAAGCAGATACATAAAGATTGAGAGCCTTAAGCAGAGTAGAATGCTGAGATAAAGGTGATATTAGCTTGTAATTCACCAGACACAATATAATTCCACAAAGTAGTTCTGCAATAACACCCATTTCTATAACAATGTGGATTTAACAGAATTGATGAGTTAGGGCACAATATTTGCTTCACACCGGCTAAATTGATAACACAATTTTGATTAAGAACTAGAAAATTGCTTAAAATACTTTGGAAATTGACAAGCAGTAAAAAAAAAAAAAAAAAAAAAGCTGCATTGGATTTAAAAAGTAAGTGACAAAAAACAGCTTGTAACCTTCTGCAGTAATCAGACACCATTGTCTTAAGAATATAATGTTGGGGCCATTGAAATTCATAGGCAGTCCCTTATTTTGACACAGGCACACTATATTACACTATGTAATTATAACTTGCAGTAACTAAAATAAACATGGCTAAAAAAACATCTTTATTTTTGAAAATCTTGAGGGGAAATTTTCTTTGTTTCAAGAGTGAAACTCTGTAGCCTCTAACCCCCTTCCCATCGGATGGGCGGCACGACCGACGTCGCAGCGGCCTCTGCAGTCTGTCTGTGTATTTTTTATTTTTTTGTCCCGTTGAGGGTTTAGTTTGTAGCGGGTTTTTAAATGTGTATGTGTGGGGGGTGGGTGGGGGAAACTTTTAAATCTCTTCCCTGCATGGAGACCCGACCTTTTACCTGTCGGGTCTCCGTTGCCGTTGGGGCCTAGCGCCGTGGAGCGGCCTCCAACTGGAACGACCTGGAGGCTCAAGTCACGGAGCCTGTGGAGCTGTGGAGCTGTGGACTTACCATCGTGGAGCTGGCCAGCTTCAGAGCGTGGAGAGCTGCGGCGGCGCGCTGCTGCGACCCGACTCCGGTGGATGGTGACACCGTGAGCCCGCGGGTTCCTGCTGGGAGACCGCTTTGCGGGGCACCGGCAACGGCAACTTCTCCCGCTCGAATTGCGGGGTTCAGAGTGACCTGGAGCAGAGCCTTACATTGCCCGGCGCGGCTTTAAATTGCCGCGGACTTGCTAGCGCCCGCCGGGGGCTCCAACATCAAGACCCGAGGCAGGGCCTTACATCGCCCGGCGCAGCTTTGAGTGGCCGCGGACTTGCTAGCGCCCGCCGGGGGCTCCAGCATCAAGACCCGGGGCAGAGCCTTACATCGCCCCGCGTGGCTTTGAGTGGTCGCGGACTTGCTAGCGCCCGCCGGGGCCTTTGACCTCGACTTCGGGAGAGGAATGGAGAGGAGGGGAGAGATAAGGCTTTGCCTTCCATCAGTGAGGAGGAGACTCACCGTGATGGATGTTTGTGTAAATTGTGTTGGTGTGTGTCTTGGTTCTTTTCTTGTATGGCTGCAGAAACCAAATTCCGTTTGAACTTCATGCGAGGTTCAAATGACAAATAAACGGTATTGTATTGTATCACAGACACCATTATCTTAATAACACCGTTTACTGTAACACTAGATTACTTAAGAACGCAAATATCGTGTCACAGCAGAGCTATCTGACCTGCAGTATTTGGTAAGTGTTCTTAGAATGTGTTAAGTTGAATAATAACAGTTTATGAAATAAGTGATACAATGTATTTTGTTACTGTTGTGGAAATTATGTTGAAGTAACAACTACCAGACACCATGAGAGATTGGCTTTGCACACAGCCAGTGTGAAGGAATGAACCACTAGAATTATCAGTAACTGGAGTGGATACTTGAGATGTGTAGCGTAGCTCTGTGAAGAGTTTCATATCCAACAAGGATCAAAGACCAAGTAGTTTTATGCTTGTTTAAATAAACATACCTGTCTAAATAACTGGCATCACGGTGTTATGCACTGAAATTTTAAATGTAGAAAAATGATAGACTTATTCCAAAATGGGAAACAAGAGCAGTCTAAATGAATGCAAGAACTGTGTACCACATGGTGTGACTTTATGTACATTGATGTACCTGCCACTGGAGTTAGTTTGCAAGGTTGGCGCCTCCAATCAAAAATCTTTTGTTGGTCACTCTGCCTTTCTTGCTTTGTGAACAACACCACCCACCATAGTCCAGACACCACAAATGCCTTTGTGACTTCCCATCTGAATAAGCAGAGATTTTTCCTTTCCCCCGTTTAGCTTCAGAGTCTATCCTCAATTAATCTCAAAGATGATGTTCAGCCAACATCCTTTTCTGCACAATGTGTGACAGATTTGTCCATCTGTTCTTGATAAATTTAGTTACTGGAATCTTCTCCTTTAACTTGCAGCACATGTGCGCATATGATACAGCACCATGTTCTGTATCACTAGCATTGAAAAAAAAATTCTGGAAAAATAACTGGCTGAGAAACGTAATCTGACTGTCCACAATGATAACTCTGCCATTATTTTTCAATATTCGAAGGACTATTTGTTCAAAGACACTTTTGTATGATTGTTGTGGAAATCTTCAGATGATATGGACTGTGTGACCAGATCCGACTCAACTCATTGTGGGCAAATAAATATTTTAAAGTCATGGCAATGTTTACAGTGGTGACAGGAAGTCATTTGCAGTGGGAGCACTTCTGGTTTCAGCCTGCAGCACTCTCCTGCCTCTTGGGAATAATGAGCACTGAGCTGAATTCCTCTGAAACCTTTCACTTCTATATTCCCAAATTATTCTGCTTTATACCTCATCAAAAATGTGAAGATACCACTTTCGTTGTAGTGACTATTGATGTCGCTGGAATGAGCGAGCAGGAAGTGGGTTTGAACCACTTGCTTCAACTCCATTAATAACAGGCCATTAACGAACATGGCAAAAACAGTACAGCTCCTGGCATCTGGCACAAGCCTAAACCACATGCAGCTGAGAGAAACCCCGCTCCCAATAAAAAATAACTGACAAGTTCTGAGAATTGCATATTCTCCAAACTGTTCAGAGTCAACAACTCTTCTCTGTTCAGTGGATCCACACAGACAGTGTCACAGAAGGCAGCAGAAGGGTTTACATAGCTACAGTGCAAACACAGTAGTGCAACTCTCATCTGGGGAGGAGATTTAAGAGACACTGCCATTTCATATTTACTCGTGTCAGTCTCAAACAGTACAAAGGCACAACTATTCAACTTGAGAATGAAGGAGCTCTGAGCCCACTTCAGCCTCAGCATAAACCACAACCACAACTTCTAAAAAGGATGTGCGCTGCAGGCCAAGAAAGAGGCTGCTTTGTCGATATTTCAGTTACTTTGCCTCTCGTGCACGAACACGTGACACATTCTGGGGAGCATAAAGGTCCTACCCAGGACAGCCAGTAGTTTTCCCCATGGAAACAAGGGAAGACAAACCAAGACAAAAGAGGAAGCATAAAGTTTGACAATGTAATGCAGATAATCCACACATTCGCCCAAATGCGGAGATAAAACACAACCGCAAAAGCAGTAATGCATATTATTAAAGAATTAATGCACGTCAATCAAAAATCATAATAATGGTGGTAATTCACTTTCTATGTATGTGGGAAATAGGACTGAACAGTATGAAGGGTCTAGACCCAAAACGTCACCCATTCTTTCCCTCCAGAGATGCTGCCTGTCCCGCTGTTACTCCAGCATTTTGTGTCTATTTGGGAAATAGGACAGACTAATTCAAAATGGAAATAATGTTACAATTATTGCCAAATCACCAGAGATCAGGTCTCTGAAAAGACTGTGCGCAGAGTGAAAACATATACAGAGTCGAGTGACAACAGGACATGAAAATAATGAGCAGGAAATGAAGTGCCTGTCCATCAAGATCATCACATACCTTCAAGCTCAAGGATTCACAATTCACCAACAGAACAGTGAAGGTATTGCAGCTAAACTTCAACCAAGCCACATCCGAACTGGATTTTCAGCAAGGGTCAATGAGCGTTTTGGCAGAGATGAGGGGAGAAAAAACACCAGTAATCCTGTACTTCAACTTGTTGTTGAAGAATGTTGAAGTTCACAGTTTTGAGCCAGATCATGGTAAGTTTTTGCTATTTTAAATTTTTGAGATTCAAAATTAGATCATTAAGATTAATAGCGAGCGCCAGAAAACTTTCACTTATCTTCCACAGCTCATGCATCATGTCACCAAATACACGAGAAGACAAATACAAGCATTTCCTAACAAAACATACTTGTCCTTTTTTTTAAATTAAATTAGGGAAAATGAAAGATAAAAAACAAAGAATGATTTGAATGGCTATGCAGGCAGCAGGCATGGAATAGTCTACCCCTGCTTCACTTTCTTATGTTTTTCAGCTGATAGCTTGAAAACTAAAGGGGTCCAGATTTCCAATTACAGCCTTTGTTAGAACTGCTCAAATTAAAATACTTTTCATTATTTCCAAACACAATCTTGCATAGCACATGCCCAAGCCAGCTGTACATTCTTGACTTGTGACATGCAGTGATACATTGAAATTACTAAACAACCCAAACGCCACTCATAATCCCAAAGAAAACGGCAAAAAGTTAAAAGAAATGGTACAGACAAGCAAAATGCTTGTGCACCTCAAAGTTCAGATGGGGCAATGTTTTTTTAGGTGTCTGCAAATTAGTGCAACATGAGGTACTGTTCCTACAACTTGCGTTTGGCTTCACTGACAGTGGAAGAGGCCCAGGACAGAAAGGTCAGCATGGGAATGGGAAGGGGAATTAAAGTGCTTGGCAACCAGGAGATTGCAGATTGAGCAAAGTTGTTCAGCGAAACGATCACCTAGTCTGTGCTTGGTCTCGCCAATATATAGGAGTCCACATCTAGAACCGCGGATACAGTAGATGCGATAAATGAGCACAAACATTGGCAAATTTCCCATCTCCTGAGCCAAGCAATTCACGCAGTGAACCTGCAAGGTTAACGTGCCAGAAGCAGAAGGGCAGCACAGTGGCGCAGCGGTAGAGTTGTTGCCTTACAGCGCTGGAGACTCTGGTTCAATCCCAACTACGGGTGCTGTCTGTACGGAGTTTGTACGTTCACCCCGTGACCATGTGGGTTTTCTCCGAGATCTTCGGTTTTCTCCCACACTCCAAAGACGTACAGGTATGTAGGTAAAATTGGTTTGGTAAATGTAAAAATTGTCCTAGGTGTGTGTAGGATAGTGTTAATGTGCGGGGATCACTGGTCGGCACGGACCTGGTGGCCCAAAGGACCCGTTTCCGCGCTGTATCTCTCAACTAAACTCAAAGTAGACTCATACCTTTCAAATGGGGAAAAATAAGCAGCTGAGAAAATGGCAATTTTTTGCTTGCATGTGTTTGAATGTTTTAATTGCTGTCAATGCCCACACATTTTCAAAAGTCCAAATCATTTTCAAAGCATTATTTTTTTTAACATTGATCACAAAATCATGGTGCAAGTGAAACAGAAACATTGTATTTTAACAGGTTTGGCAGCTGGTGAAGCTGGGGCGGTGGAGGGCGGAAGATTAGGAACTGGAGTCTCATTGCAGTTGGTCACTTCGACTGGAAGGGATCTACATTGCCTCTTCTATGCTGAGAGTCTGACAATCAAGAGTAAATGGTATCTCAGAACCTGGTAGAAGAAACATCTTGACATTTGGGGGAAGCCAAACCGCTGCAACATTTTCCTTCTTAAGTTTCTCTTTTGGGCCAGTTGGATCCCCTGCCCATGAATTAGTGTTGCTTTCTACTGCTCCCATCTGAGAGATTGTTCCCCACATCGTTTAAGGCAGTAAAGAGGGGAAGGGGAGGATACAAGGAGGAAGAGCAGCAGCTAAGGAACCAATGGTCCCTTATAGGATTAGATTACTGGCAAACAAATAAATGGGAGAGACTTTGAACAAATAATTTGTTGATCTGTAGACTGCCCTTAGATACAAGGGAAGGAACAATGATTATTACGAGTGAAATTAAACTAGCAAATCTGATGGGACTAAAGATTGACATATTTCCTGGACACAATTGTCTTCTTCCTTGAGCTGGGCCATGTAAATACATATGTTGCAATCTCCCCAAATTGCCTGGGTTCACAAACAATCCTAAAAGTTTGGAACTTTGCAAGTATAATGTCCTCATTCAGGGAAGGCAGGGATAGAAAACAAAATATAAAGCCGCAGGATTAACCTCTGTTCATGGGAAAGTGTTAGTACGCATTATCAAAGATGATTAGCAGGACATTTGACAAAGCGTAAAACCATTAGGCACAATAAACATACTGATTAAAAAGCTACTGGTGTTTAACAAATTCTTTAGTGTTTTTTTTAAGAATGTAAAGAGTAGGAGAGATAAAAGGAAACAAGCGGAGGTGGAGTATTTATCTTTCCAGAGGGCATTCTGCAAAAGCGCACACAAGTGAACAAGTCAAGCAAGGGTGGTGGGGAAGGGTGTAGCATGGAAGGAGGATTGGGTAAATAGAGCAAAGTTAGGATAAATGTGCCATTTTGAGGTTGACAAGCTGTAACTAGTCAGGTGCCATGGGGATCCATGCTGGGCGTCAACTATTTACCTTCTTAAATCTATGACTTGGATGAAGGGACCCAAGTGCAATGTATCACAGCAAGCTTGGCTGCAAAGAAAGGTGAGAAAGCAAGCTGTGCAGAAAATATGTGAAAAGAGGTAGATTAGTTGAGTAGATAGGTAGATGTTTAAGCAAATGGAAGCAGGTGGGAAAAACACAAGTAGAATATTAAATGGAACTCTCAGAGCAATCTAGATGTCCATGTAAAGGAGACTCAAAATTGGTACGTAGTTATAACAAATAAAAAGGGAAGGCAAAATGAATCGTGAAAAAACTGGAGTAATTCGAGTATGGGCCAGGCTGCATCATCTCTGGAGATAAGGATTGGGTGATGTTTCGGGTCGAGACCCTCCTTCAGACTGGTTAGGGATAAGGGAAATGAGAGATTTAGACAGTGATGTGGGGAGATAAAGAACAATGAATGAAAGATAAGCAAAACGATGATAAAGGAAACAGCCTATTGTTGGCTGTTTGTAGGGTGAAAATGAGAAACTAGTGCGAATTGGGTGGGGGAGGGATAGAGAGAGAGGGAATGTCGGGGCTACCTGAAGTGGGAGAAGTCAATACTCATACCACTGCTCAAGCAAAATATGAATGCTGTTCCGCCAACCTCCTGGCAGAGAGGCTCTGACTAAAATGAGAGGGCAAAAAGAATCTTGGCCTTTATTCCAATGGGGACATTGTACAAGGGGTTGGTGAGACTTTAAACAACTCCACTAACGTGTCCAAGTTTAGTCAATTAAGGAGCTATCTTTTTGCTCTAGGAGCAATTTACTTGGTTGTACTCGATTACATCCCATCACAATTCAAAGACGAGGACCATGTGTTCCCACCAAGATCAATCCCTCATGTGTGTCGCTGCAAACATGAACTGGTCATTCACTTTCATTGTCACTTGTTGCACTTGCAGATACAAGCATAGATCAGCTACCCCCAAGTTTGCTAAATAGGTAAGCAGTAGATTGCAAAGGTAATTCCCAGCTTAAAGTGGTTGCAAATATTTCAAAATAAAGTGCCACACATTCTAGAAATAACTTAACTCCCAATGCTGACGGAGTTGTTAAATTAATATTACCAAGTAGACTGCATGTCATCAACACAAAATTTACTGAACTGTTGACACCAAAACCGGTGAAAGTTTCAGGTCCTTATTTATGATACCATTGTTGATTTGTGCAGGCTTTCTCCATTTGATTTGAAGGACAAAGAATGCATAATTAATCTGCCAAGGGCTGGTATTCAATTACCTGCCTTCCTCAGCATATTCGTAAGAGCACCGGAATGAGAGAATTACATTCCATTCATAACATCATGGAGAAACATTCTTTGAATGGTTTGTAAACACAATGTTTCATTTCAGCTCATCAACATAAAATAAAGACAATTCACGCAGGTAGAACATCAGGGAATTAACTCCCAAATCCCCATCACCTCCGTCCCCACTCCAAGCCATCTCACTAGTAGTGGCCACACTCTGAAGATTTAATATATTGTAGATTTAATAAAAACTGAATATGTAACTCTCCCCTCACACTCACACACGTTTCCACGGCAGTAACAAATCGACAAAGCTTCTCAACATACAAAAGCAGCCTCTTGCACCCCAGGCATCCTCGCTTACTCTCCAAATTACAGGCTGCAAATTTCAAAAGATCATGCAGTGTCACAGCAATTGTGGCAGAGTCTTTCACAATCTAATACCTAAAAATATTTGTTCATGTTCCATCACACAAAGCTTTCAAATGCTGAAGCCTGCCAACAGGAGTGCAGTTTTTATTAAAGACCACAGGGGTCCAATTGTAAACAAAACCAAGATAATATGAAAAGCATGGGGAAGCCCCAGCCTAATCCACCTTGGATCATGTAGGCACGCACGTGCACCAACACAATTACCCATCAACTGAAACGTTGCAGGTCTTGGGTTGCAGCAGGAGTACGAGATGTGCAGTGGATGTTTCCACGAGTGGGAAAATCTAGGAACAGAAACCAGAGCCTCAGAATAAAAGGAAGTACCTTTAGAAAGGAGATGGAGGAATTCCTTCAGAGGGTGGTGAATCTGTGGGATTCTTTGCCACACAAGGCTGTGGAGGGCAAGTCAATATTTAAGGTGGAGATTGACAGATTCCTGATTTGTACGGGTGTCAGGGATTCTGGGGAGAAGGCAGGAGAATGGGTTTGAGAGGGGAAAGATAGATCAGCTATTATTGAATGGCGGACTAGAAGTGATGGACCGAATGTCCTAATTCTGCTCCTGCAACTTAAAAACTTACCACGAGGTCAAAATATTGGACCAATTCATAATACAAAAGAAAACGAGGCTCGCTCCTTCCTTCGAGGACCCGAACCTGATCTACTCAACAAGGGACAAGATTATGGCTCCATTCATCAAGTGGAAAAATTGACCAAAGATCACTCAAATTTCAGTGTTTTAGTGGGGGAGTGGGGGTGAAGAGCTGGAGATGAGGAAAGACCAGGACCAATCAGGGCCAGCCACAAATGATCTCAAACCGTGCATTGCCTGGTGCCTCAGGAAAAGGAAAGACGAACAAACAAAAAGGCTCAGATGGGAGAAAGGATTAATCTGTCCATTATCCAACTGCATACATAACAACATTCCCTTTGGACAAGTATGGGAAGGAGAAACGGGTTGCAATTCTTGCATTTCCCACTCTGCAGCTATCAAATGTCTGATGCAGCACAGTTACCAAGAGGGCAGACAAGCGATTCCCTCCTGCTCACCCTAAATGGGTTGCCAGCGCTAAAAAGGGACCAGGAATCCCCAAGGTAATGAAAGGCATTAAAAAATCTGCAGGGATGAAACAAAAGTCACAAAATGGGTGGCAAACAAAAACCAAGAGCTGCCAGAGATGTGTTAACATTGAATAAGTAAATATTTAGTGGCAGAGGTTCGTCTGCTCTGCAACATTCCAGTCTGCTGTGTCAATAAGGTTGCCAGTCCAATTAAATCATCTCTCCCAGAGATTATTTACCAGAGACCAACATCAGTTGTTTTTTCCTCCTTCACTTCAATCATGTTTTGCACAGCCTGGTCTGAAGAGGCTCACCTTAAAGTGTCGTCTTTCAAACTGTGCCAGTGACTTGCAGAGTACAGGGATGAGATAGAGAACTTAGTAATAAAGTGTCAAGACAACAGCCGCTCCCTCAATGTCAGCAAGACAAAGCAGCCAGTTATTGACTTTAGGAACTAAGGTGGTGTATAGGCTCCAGTCAGCATCCATTGTGCTGAAGCAGAGATGGTTGAGAGTTAAGTTCCTTGGTGCAATTCACTAACAATTTGTCCTGCGTTAACCACATTGAAGCCACGCTCAAGGAAGCACACAGACGCTTCTACTTCCTCAGAAAAGCAAGGAAATCTGGCATGTTTTCAATGACTCTCAACTTCTTTTGCTGCACCATAGAAAGCATCCTAAATCAGGATGCACGACAGCTTGGTTTGGCAACAGCTCTAACCAAGACATTAAATTGCAGCGAGTTGTGAATGTATCCCCAATAATCTATGTATGAATGCAGCCATCTACTCCAAAAACATTAAGCTGTATTCACTAATATTTTACATGGACCAGGTTCACCCCAGAATACATTCATGTTGCCATAGGTGAATACTGCAGGAACCCGTGCACAGAATCAAGGCCCTCAACCCATATGGCAAAGTTTGATTCAGTGTCAAACGCAGTGTCAAAATAGATGGGTGTTGAAATGAAGCCACAACATCCTCTCAGATTCCGTACACCCAGCTAAGACAAGTACTGGAGTTGCCTATGCTAGTCTTTCCAATATTTACAGATCAGACATTGCCATGATAAACAGAATCAGATCGTTGTCACAGATCTGTTGTGGGAATATACATTCTACCACTTGGCTACCATATTTCCCATGTCACAGTAACACCACAATTCACAGTACCTCATTGGCAATGAAGCATACGAACAAACTCTGATTTGGTGCAATTGCAACTACTCTTGTCGTGGAGAGTGTGACATGCTGTCCACGGATTCTTATTCCATAGTGTTGTTCAGTGACATCAGTAAGAAAAAAAATCATAATAGAAATACCTAAAAAAAAAAGTTGAACGGGGCTGGGGTAATTTAAAGCCCAAATTGAGGTTCATTTTGTTCACACAGTCAGCTCCTCCAGACCAACCAGCCTGTCGAGACACTGCACTATCCTACCCATGATATTGCGCAACCCTATCTGTGACAAAAAGGGAGACAAATCCAGATCGATTTACAAAGACTTACATAGCTACTAATTACAAAATGGGGACAAGGCTACAGAGTCAGTCGCTCAAACATAAAACTTCTTAAGCAGTGCTCTAGTCCACCTTGCTATTCAATCCGCTGTTTCCCCAGGAACAATGCAACCCATCTCAGGGAGTATCCATTACCTACAGGGCGAATGCAGCCCTCAGCCCTGTAAATACTTGCACAATTCCTAGGTGTTTGCTCCATGCAACAGCACGCCTCCCCAGCAGGCTCTTTTCTTTCACTGTGCAGGGCTGCCAGCTGATGTCCCGGGCAGAGTACAATAAGATGCAGAAATCTAATCTGACCAGCTCATTCATCTTTCTTGCTGCCAAAGTTTGCTGTACACCAATTGACCCCCATGTTCACATACCCAACCATAGCCTCTCCTTAATAGTAATAAAATAGGCCAAAAACTATTAACACGAGAGAAATGAGTTGTTAAACTGGTCCCAAGGTGCTATTCCAGGAGCACCTCAAATGTACCAGTGGGGAGGCGAAGTGGACAAATTCCAGAGGTAGCAAGAGAGATATTATTGAAAAGGTTAACCCTAGAAGGCTACATAGTTTAAGATTGATTATAGTCATTGCTTGGTTTTAAAAAAGAAACACCTTCTGGAATATATTTCAAAGTTAAATTGCATAAATTGTGAAGTGGAGAGTGGCGCAACAATTGTCGTACAGAAAATGTTAAAGCATTTTTAAAAAAAAGGCAAGAAAGACCAGGGTATGGTTTGAGGTTACAGAGATCGGGCAGTGAGTGGCCAGGATGCAATTTCATCTTGAAAATAAATGTTATAACCCAGGATTTCAAGAACCAGGTTTCGACAGAGCCCCATCGAGATGGTTGCTAGGTGAAACTTATGGTGCATGCTCTGGTTCTGGCAGTAAATCTTGCAGTCTAGCCCCAAATTCCACATACCTGCATGCTCAAATTTGTATCTCGGGCAGGATAAAGGAATCATTCTTTTCCTCAACTCCACTTGCACACAATTGACACATATAAACAAATGCATTCCTCAAGCTTGGTTATAAAATGCAGCACAAGAACTTGCAAACTGGAAGTTATTTATACGCCTTTTTAAATTAGGTTGACATTGAACACACACGCAAACACAAATTTGTGAGATCACCAGCAGCAACCCGAAGAAATGAAGCAAGTAAATAACAATTAACAATGAAATGCAGGAGCTGGGATTTACTTACCGACAACCTCCTATACCATTTTGGCGAGTTAAGCAAGTTCCTCCATTCACGCAGGGTTGAGGCGAGTCATGGCACTGGAATGCTGAGTGAAAAGAAAACAATATTAAAACCAGTGCAAAAAGATATTAAATTTGTCGACAAGCTTTTGCAATTCTTCCTCTCACTAGCAGGAATTTATTTAAACATGCAGCTTTAAAACCTAATCATTACAAATTCTACCACCTACAAAACAGATTAGTTTGATATTCATGAAATACAAGTCATGTTTTTTTTATTTTAATTGGATCAAAGAGGAAAAAGGCAATTAAATGTTCCAATCATTTTAACTTTCCGAGGACTTTATTGCACCTTTTAACATTTTGAAATATTGTGGTATGTGCTTAACAGGAGCATTATGTAACAATTACTCCCGTTAATCCAGTGACAAGTCACCCAAATCATAACGAAGCAAAACAAAAATTATAAGAATGCTGTGTTTTACTCAAGATTTCAACATCTGCAGTTTCTTGTGGCTAAACAACAATGAAGTGCGGGGTTACTTTCGACGTTAGTTTCATGACCGTTTCCTGTTGGACCTGTATTGCCTAATTTGCATGTCATTGTTACACTTCAACCTGATGGGTTGGATTCCTGATACATGTGTAAAACAAGTCACCAACAGTTTCTTCCTTTTAATATCCATCTTTCCTCACTGAAACTTCAAACAGATTTCATGTGAAACACAAAACAGGAGGAGATAGGGGAGCCATCATGTTGTTTTACTGCTTATTACTAAACGATGTTTTTTTAATACAAGTTTCTAAGGAAAGATATCTTCAATTTCCAACTCCCCTACCCCTGATATTCCATACCTTTTTGCCTCTGGTTGTGCCAAAGCAGAACAGCTGTCAACACCAACATACACTTTCATTAAATCACAGCAAGAACCCTTCTCGCCTTGAATACATGTAAGCTACAACTTTATCGGTCACAGGGAGTCACAAAGAGAGCAGTGGTCCATCTTCACATCCTTCTTTCTGTTCCATTTTCAGAAAGTAATTGGGCAGCATTTCAGCATCGTTATGCCCCTGTCCCATTTAGGAAACCTGAACGGAAACCTTTGGAGACTTTGTGCCCCACCAAAGGTTTCTGTGCGGTTCCCGGAGGTTTTTTTGTCAGTCTCCCTACCTGCAACCTCCAGCAACCACCTGCAAAGTCTCCAGAGGTTTCCGTTCAGGTTTCCTAAGTGGGACAGGGGCATTACTCTGCCAGAAAACAGGATGCATGCCCAGAATGATGTGCATGATCCTGCCAAACATTCACTTTTGTTACAGTCCAAAGACTTAGGTATATGTCCCTGTATGTCTAACTTTGGAGCAATGCAAGGATTTAAGAACATTTTGAAAAGTGGAGGGGGGAGTGCACTTTTTGCAATGTACTCGACATCAGAACAATATTAGCCAGGCCAGGACAATCACTATCCATTTATTCTAAAATGCTCTGAGCACGTTTCTAGCCCAAACTGGTAAATACACAAAGTTGAAGGAGGGACCTACCGCTTGTGGTTGAGGGTTTATCCCCACCACTCAATTAAAACAAACACTGTTATCCAATGGACTGACAGCTCCTGTAGTCCTGCACAAGTTACCATCGGTGGAAGAGACAACAAAGATAATTATCTAATCCCAGTAGGAGCATGTAGAATACATTGTATCTTTCCATATTTTGGAGAGCTTTTTCATTTAAAAAAAGTTGTAACAAAATTCACATAAAACTAAAAACAGTGTAAAAAAACTGCATACATTGTTACGATCTCTACATTCAATAATAAGCAAATGTTCATTCACTGCCTCAAGATCAAACAACATTGAAACTAAAGTGCTTTTTGAAGATATAGTTACAATCAGTTTTATAGTTCCAAATCAGTGTTATATTTACATTCAGAGCTCACGTTACTGATGTTATCAGCACATTGCAAGGTTCAGCTCCAGGAGGGAGAGCACCGGCTTTTCTCAGGGACAGGTGGAATTTTCAGGAGTTCCACTTCATGAACACAAATCATTCACCCCCACAAACCAGGTCATGTCCAAGAAACCTCAAACCCGCCACTTTGATCTAGTAATTGTTAAGACAAACCAAAAAGTCCTGCCTACAACAAATTCTTAAGACCAGCTGTTCTCAATCTTTTATTTTGATCATCTCACACTCTCCTTCACAGCGAGGATGAAGAATCCAAATATCCTACTGCCCAGGAACAGATGTCACATGTACAGATTCCACTGTCAGTGCCAGAATTTTATGCTCCCAACAAATGCTTGCCATCAGGAGTTAGTGCATCCCACTGTCTCCCGACTTCCTCCAATCCCCCATTCTCCACCCACACATTGTAATTGCTCATTTCACCGAGAATTCCAACCAGCTGAGAAATACAAGAAAATCAGTGACAATAATTTTTGTTTAAAACCGCTTGTGAACACACTTGTCATACCAATGGTTTTAATTGAGCAGGCAAGACGCCAATTGCAAAGCACACCCCTGGTCACCCAGACGAGTTTTGGTTCAGACGCCTATCTCAAGTGAAATGGTATGAAAACAAATTCCTTTATTTTGTGTACTGGTCGTTTAGGTGTGTGCAATGAAACTTCAGCAGCCAGGTATGAAGTTTGAACAAATGTATACATTATTTGGCAACATTCCAAGATTTTGTTGTGAGCAAATTTGTGTAGGACAATTTGAGACTACACAAAATGGATGGATCTTGGATGAAAACCGCTGGAGCCAGTGCAGGCTCAGGTCTATGAACAAGTAATTCAATGAGTTTCATCCCTGAAAACTTCATTTTAAACACTTATCCAACTTATCCAATCTACTAACTATGATCCCAATCATTCACTGCACAGAAATATTTTTTCTTCCTGTTCCTACCCGTTCTTTTGCCAAACATCATCATCGTACAGACCAGCAGATACTGTACATCTCACAGTTCAATACACGTCAGTTGCAAATTTGGAAAATGTGCTGCGTACACGTGCCCCTAAACCACATGTGTTTGTGCAGATGAGGGTAGACAAAAATATGGAGAGACTAAAAACATGGGGAGAAATTAGAATAGATGGTCAATGTTTGTGGTTGACTCAGTGGGACAAGGAGGGCAGAGTGCTAACCAAGTCACAATTGATGAGTTTCCTCCAACTGGTCTACCAGTTGTTTAAATTGTTGCCAAAGTATTATCAATCTCATTTTGTCTATTAAATGACAAAGTATGTTCTATTGCTTTGAAGTCAACTTCTTTTATACTCTTCGTACATTCATAAAAAGGTAAAACTTTTTAAAAACTTCACAATATGCAGTGAAATACTTCCTCAAAACTTTCCTTCGCTCCATAGATGCTCCTGCACCCGCTGAGTTTCTCCAGCATTTGTGTACCTCAAAACTCTATACGGTCAATTCCTGGATTTTAGGTGCTCCAAATTCTCTTGGTGCCTCAACCACATTTCCAACTGTTCAGAATGCAGACCAAAGGAAATAAATTAGAAGCCACACATTTATCTACTCATACAGAGCAGAATTTTATTGTGACAGAATTGTCCATTAAGAACAATTTGCCAATATCTATGAAAGAGACAATGCCATTCACCTAACAAGGCTCATTTCTATCCCAGACAATAGACACATGATCAAAACATCTGCTCATTCAAGTAATGAGTAAGTTCAACACATCAGAACTATTGTCTGCACCCCACATAAATACCTCTAGTGGGAGGGCCCCAATGGCAAATATCTGAGCTTGCATTCAATTCAATATAAAAACTATTCCATGAATGTCATTCAGATCTTTGTTTGCCCCATGGATATTAACATTGGACATGAACACATTGATGCTAGGCCAAGAAAACACACCAACGCCTCTACTTCCTCAGAAGAACAAGGAAGTTCAGCATTTCTCCAAAGACTTGTGAATGCCCCATAGAATGCTATCAGGATGCATCACAACATGGTTTGGTCACAGTTCATCCAGGCTTGGGAAAATAGTCAACATAACCGAAGAACATTTACATCTTTAGGGGGGGGGGGGGGGGGGGGGGAGAGGAAATAACAAGAAAGCAAGTGGTCCTTCTTATGGCTGTTCAATCCATCAAATTTAAGTTAACCAAAAGAAAAAGGCCAGCCACACATCTAAAGCCACTTCACACATTTCAGTGTATGGTCTTGTCAGTTTCAGCACTTTAACTCTTCGAAGTATTTGAAAGCAACACCCGTACACCAGAAACCAAGAGTGACATTCAAGTACAGAAACCAGTTAATTGAAGTAGGCCTTTGCCTTTGCAAATGCTCTGCTTAACCACCACCTGTGGCCAAAACTACAAAGCAAACCAAATGCGGTGCAGTTACAAATCCTGTTGTAACATCTTGATTACATACATACAGTCATCAAGTGTTGCAGATAGGACCTCGAGCATTTTAGGAAATGAATTAAAAAAAAAATTGATCAGTACAATTGCCGGCTTCAGCTAGTCCTGTCAATTATCTTTGACAACACTGTCATTGTTCACACAGTTAACACACATCAACCATGCCAACAATGCCTCGACATTTTAAAAGGGTCAAAATTAAAACTTCAAAAAAGGAAAACAGTTTAATAGGAGACAAGCAGCTCGATCAAAGAGACATCAAAACACAACTGGTGTTCTGAAGGAAGAGTTGAGCATCCAATATACACAGGGAGAATGGATGCCAACACAACTCATTGAGGTTGGGGCAGCTCATATAATTGGACATGCAAAGATGCCAGTTACAATTCTCTAAATCAACAATAATTTAAGACTGATGAAATGAAAGACCACCGTTCCTTAACTTGATCAAATACCAAGATTTGAATTGTCAGTGGTGGAGGAACAGTGATAAACTAGAATACTCTGGCTCCAATTAATTACTGGCAAGTCCTAGTTGGAAGACAACAAAATAAGAGGAATCAAAGGCTGAATTAACTCAGATGATACACCTTTAGAAACAAATTGACTTGAAATAATTCAGTTGATGCTCATTTTAGATACCCTTGCAATTCATGGATAATATTTCAGTAAACTGAAGGCTACACTTGCATGCAGATTAATATATGATTATTTTTCCTATGTCAAAGCATTTAACTCATCAAATCTCTGCACATGAAAGCAAACTTCATGCTCTATTGGCAGATATGAGGGATGCAATATTTTAGCAACCTTCACAAAACAAATGAAGCCTCTCCTTAAGAAAATGCCATTTCCCAAAGAAATTCCAGACAAATACCAGAGAGCAACTATTGGCAACAAGACAAACGACAACAGATCACATCAGGCCAGTTTGTTGTCATATACACCAGAGTGTAAGGAAACTCCTCATTCACATGGTAAACAGCATAAATGCTAAAAAGATAAATGCAACAATAAATACGTGGGAAAACAGCAGAATTGTACAAGATTAAAGTGCCATCTGACGTAGTACAAAAGAAATAGAGGTACAATGACGGACAAACCAAATGAAGTGGAGTTAAGAGTGTATGACAGCATTCTCGATTGAGGTGACTGGTTCAGAAATGAGATCATAGCAGGGAAGATGCTGTTCATAAATCTGGATATCTGAACTTTTAAGCTCCTATATATATTCTCCCAGAAGGCAAAAGGAGAGTGGCCAGTGTGGCAGCATCCTTGACAATATTTCCAACTTTCCTGATACAATGCACCATGAAGATGGACCTGATGGATGGATGGATGCAAGCGACAAGCCTGTGATGGACTGGGCTGTGTTCATCACTTTGCAGATTTAGACAATAGCAATAGTAGAGAGTTGCTGTTCATAAATCTGGATATCTGAACTTTTAAGTTCCTATATATATTCTCCCAGAAGGCAAAAGGAGAGTGGCCAGTGTGGCAGCATCCTTCCCGGGAAATAACCTTTCCAACTTTCCTGCTCTGCAAGGTGCACTCATGAAGATGGGTGGTGATGGAAGCTTTGATGCAAGCCTTTATAAATCAAGCCTGTGATATAGAAGCTGGGCTAATGTTCAAGGCATTGGTGAGACCAAATTGGAGTATGGTGTACAATTTAGGTTGCCCATCAATGGAAGGATGTCAACAAAATAGAGAGAGTACAGAGGAGATTTACTAGAATGTTGACTGGGTTTCAAAAACTAAGTTACAGAGATAGGTTGAATAAGTTAGGTCTTTAGTACAGAAGGTTAAGGGGGGATGATAGAGGTCTTTAAAATGATGAAAGTGATAGAAAGAGTTGATGTGGACAAGCTTTTCCCTTTGAGAATAGGGGAGATTCAAACAAGAGGACATGACTTAGAATTAAGGGACAGAAGTTTAAAATATGAGGGGGAATTTCTTTTCACACGGTTGGAATGAGCTTCCAGTGGTGGTGGAGGCACCATGTCAAAAATAAATTGGATAGGCATATGGATGAAAAGGGAATGGAGGGTTATGGTATGAGTGCAGGCAGGTGGGACTAAGGGGAAAAAAAAAATTGTTCGGCACGGACTTGTAGGGCCGAGATAGCCTGTTTCCGTGCTGTAATTGTTATATGGTTATATTATATGGTTATATTCTCTCAGGTGCTTAATAAAATAAATTAAAGCTTTTACACATTCTGGATCACCATGTCAACCATGTTGAATTGCCACCCTCTTGGTTGAATTGAGCCTCCAACTTGTTCTGGAATTCATTCACTCTGATATTCCAGCAGAAATGATACGTATAGTATGGGATCCTCCTCCTTGAAAGCCTTGAATTTGCATTTTAGCATAGTGGGAATTGTTTTGACGGTCCAAGTTCCAGTGGTTATCGGCTTCAGTCACATGATACCGGTCAATTAGCTATCCCGCCCTTGCCACCAATATGAAGACTAAATAATCCACCAGCCAGAAAAGAAAAAGCTGGTTAATTAAGACAAAATCAGGAGGAGGAGGAGAGTCATGCAAGGCATAAACACAGGAGCAGACCAAACAGACAAAATAGACCATCGGTTTTGGGCAAGCTATTTCCACCAAAACAATTTCACAGGCATTCGCTTCGAAGAACATGGCTACTTTCAGCCACAGCCCTAAAAACAGACCTTTCTAAAATGCTTTCCCGAGACATTAAATTTATAGACACATTTTCATCTCACCAGCCAGTGGAAGTAGTACTTCCTGGACTACCTGGTCAAAATTCCTCAACTTGGAACACCTGTCAAAACACCTGCCACATGTTCTACTGTTAATAGCTTGGTTTCCCAGTACAACCAAAGACGTGCGGCAAATCTGTTCTGCACCCTTACCATGGTCCCATTATACTTTCTGAAGTAGTGTTTTGCAAAGTAGAATACACTATACAGTTAATTAATTATTTCAGCAGAGGCCTTAAATTTGTACCGCTGCACAACACCTCAGTTTTGAACCCACCATCTTGTGGAGATCTTCCGTCGCCATTTCTATGGCAAGAAGTCCCCACACCTCAGTAATGAGTCTTTATCCCACCCACAGCACTCCCCCTCGTCACCCCCGTCAGACTTGCACCTTTCTCGATCTTTTAATCTCCATCTGCCGCTGTGATACCGACTGTGTTGACTTGACATTTGCACTCCCCTTACCTACTCCAATCTCACCCCCCACCGAAGGTGCATCCCTCCACAGTCAGTTCTAACCCCAATACTGTCATCAATTCCAGTGCCTGGACTGTAGTCTGGCAGACTCACCACTGCCGTCTCAAGCAGAACTGCCCTTGTTTCTGCCTGGCCGAATACTTTGATTCCCTTCCATCTCCCTTTGGCCAATCGCTTCCCATCTACATGCAGTACACCTCACATGCTCTTCACCACTTCAATGACTTTCAACTCCTTGGCCCACATCACCTCTTGTTTGTCATGGACATCCAGACCCTCTACTCCTGGAAAAGAGTAGACCTCAGGGCCCTCCAGTTCTTCCTTGAACTGAAACACAATCTGTTCCCCTGAAGCATCACACTCCTCTCACATGAGACCCAACTATGCCTGGCCTTTTGTTGGTTATGTTGAACAGTCCTTGTTCCAGATGTACAATAGCACCATCCACTAATTTGCTCCGCTGCATTGACGACCACATTGTGGCTGCCTCGTGCAGAACTGACAGATTTCAATTTTATTACAAACTTACACCTTGCCCTCAAAAGCACTTGGACAATTTCTGACACTTCTCTCCCCTTTATCAATCTCCATTACAGGGGAAAGACTATCCAATGACATCTACTACAAACTCATCGACTTCCACAGCTACCTCGGGGATATCTCTCCAACCCCGACTCTTGGACGGACACCATTCCTTACTCGTTTTAGAGCACAACCAAACCTTTACCACTGATGATCAGGGTCAAGAGCTACGCACATGGAAAAGGCAGCACCAACAGTTTTTCCTTAAGTCTCAACACTTATTTACAAGTATCTTGTCTAATATCTGGAATGGGCAGTTCATCATTGGGGGGGAAAGCTTGAACAGGCTGTACTTGTATCCACTCAAGTTCAGGAAAGTGCAAGGGGATCTGACTGAAATTTTAAGGGGTTGAAATTCCTTTTGAGGGAGGTCCTAGAACTGGATGTTATCCATTCAAAGAGGTGAATTGTTTTTCCTGCATTGCGAGCCTTTAGAGATACAGCACAGAAACAGGCCCTTTGGCCAACCAAATCCACCCCGACCAGCAATCACCCCGTACACTAACACTATCCTACGCAGCAGGGACAATTTAACCGGCCAATTAACCTACAAACCAGCGTCTCTTGAAATGTGGGAGGAAACTGGAGCACTACATACAGCACCCAATGTCAGTGTTGAACCGGGGTCTCTGGGGCTGAATGACAGCAGCTCTACCACTGCACCACTGTGCCGTCCTATGGAATTTTCCTCCATAAAGTGCAGTCAAAGAAAAGCTCAGAACAATTTAAAGCCATAGACAAATGGTCAGCGGGAGGGACAGGAATGCAGAACGATGTCAGACCCATAATTATATGGAAATATATTGCTATTACTTCAACACCTTCATACGGATGCACCTTCGTTGTAGAGAACACGGCAGTTTCAAACAGCAGCTCACTGCCACCAGCTACTCATGGACACTGGACATGGCGAAATCAAAGCCTGACCTGCCAGTAACATCCACATGCCATAACTGAAGAAATAGTGTGCTACACCAGCACTGAATGTCAATAACTATATAACAAGAAGCATTCAATCGTATAACACCACAACACCCAAAAATGATTAGTCGTTTACCAATTTGTCAAATAAATTTGCCACAGAAACAAGCCTTTCAGCCCACACGTCCAAACCAACCATCAAGCAATTTATTTTACCACTACTCCCCTTTGATTCTCAGCACTTTTCATCAACTCGCTTCCAGATTCTTGTACTCACCTACAAACTTGGCACAAGGTTCAGCAGCTAGTCAACTTTCCAACCTGGAGGGCAAAATTAGCCAAAAAGGCAATCAACATTCCTGAAACTGGGAATACAAACCTGTCTTTACTGTGATTGAGTTCAAGCTATTGTGTGGTCTTATCACAATAAATCAGTAATAATGCAAAGTGTTGTTTCTCCCTTCAATTATCCATCCCCATACAAAACAAAATAAAACAGCAATTGTGCTGGGAACCCGTTTACCTGGAACATGACCACATTAACTAACTAACGTAGTAGCCATTTTGAGCAAGGGAATATGACAGTTCCGTTCAAATGCTGCTGTAATAAACTTGCCACTTGGTGTCACTGCACCCCAATCAAAAATACAGACAATGCACCAAAATTAATTGAAGCCACCTGACACTAAGCATCAAACTGAACTTCAAATAACTCCATCAAAAGTGTTTGGTTCTAACATTATTATATGTTCAATACCGGGAAATGATACATGTAATCAGACAATTTAATTGCACAATGCAAAATGTTTTAACCAATTTTGCCTTCTCCACGTGCAGTAGTCATTATTCATATTGCAATTTCAGCCAAGAGTAATGCCAAGTGATCTGACCTTGCAGGAAATCACAATCAATACAAAATCACATTTGCACTTCACTGACATAGTTGCACCCTTGAGTCAGCTCCTGACCATCAGCAACATAAACTCTGATTTCACCCATATAGTTTAGAGATACAGCACAGAAACTGGCCCTTCGGCCCACCGAGTCCACACTGACCAGCAATCCCCAGACACTAAAACACAATCCAACACACTAGGGACAATTTATACCAAAGCCAATCAACCTGCAAACCGGGTGTCTTTGGAACATGGGAGGAAACTGGATCTCCCAGGGAAAGCATACGTAGTCACGGGGAAAACATACAAATTCCGCGAGGACAGCACCCGAAGTCAGGAACAAAACAAGGTCCCTGGTGCTTTAAAGCAGCAACTCTACCTCTGCACCCCAGTTGGCAGAATCACTATCAGCAATCACACCGTCATGGCCTTCATTGTTGAGCTGGCAGCAAACACATTGTTAAACCAGTGCGAAACTTTAAACTACATTTGAAGTCGTTTCTGCTCTACCTATTTCTTGATTGCATCAACTGTATCCACTTCAGTTACCTCTGGAACTCTTTCAAAAATCCTACTTTTGTTTGAGCAATGCTCTCAGCCCTGCCTCACCTCCCCCCTGACCCGTGCTGGCATACTCCACACTCCCCAAATTATTCTGAGGATTGCCACCGCCAGAGAACAAAGCCACGGGAGGATATGGCCAAATAAACCCAACTTAAAATGTACATTAGAGCGTTAGTTATCCTGAGAGGGCGTGCTGCACCTCCCTAACCCAAGGGCACTCTGGCTTATGGTAGCATACATTGTCCAGCCAAGATCCATTTACTGACAGCATGCATTTGGAATCCTTCCTGGTCTGAATGGCTCAGCACAATATTAATCACTTCATTTACCTGCTAATTCACTTAAGCATTACATACAAACAATTTTGGTGGTTTAAAGTTGAGCGGTGCGATCATGCAATTTTGAGATAGGTATTAGAGCAAATAACATAAGCACTGGACTCAACAGCATTCACCATTTCTCACAAATCTTTTTCCTCCTTCACACCTCATTCTTTCCTAGGATCCTGCCTCGTTCCAACTTCCTAAAGGAGTTTATCAGCAAAGCCCAGAGACTAAGCTGTCAGGAAAACAAAAAACAAAAGCTGGTTTCAAAAGTAGATAATATTTTCCAAAGTTCCAGCAGACCAACACTGAACACTTTCCCAACTGGCCAGACTTCCAGGACAGATGCTGTCACTATTTCCTTAGTTTTAGCCTGGGACTTTCTGCTCAGGTTTACACAAAAGCACTTAGTGTGGGAAAACGAGAAAGAGACGAGGAATGCAAAGAACCAGAGCATCTGTTGATCAAAATCCCTCACCAACATGCAAAAAACAGATCATCAAGACTCAAACAAAAACAATTTTAGAAGCAAGGCAATTTATTCTCAAGTTTCATTTTAAAATGCAAAAATGCAACACCCCTTCTTGCCAAAGAAAGCAGACATATCAATGTTTAGCTGAGAGATACAGCTTGGAAACAGGCCCTTCGGCCCACCAGGTCCATGTTGACTATTAATCACCTGTTCATACAAATCTCAGATTTACTTATTATTTATACACTAGAGGGAATTTTACCGAGGCAAATGAACCTACATACCCACACATCTCCAGGATTTGGAAAGAAATTGGAGCACTTGGAGGAAAACTGGAATGCAGAATATGCAAACTCCACACAGATAGCACATAAAGTCAGGATTGAACCTGGGGCCCTGGTGCTCTAAGATAGCAGCTCTGAGATAGCTATGCCACCATGTCCAAGTTCAAGGGCTCAAGGGTAAATGGTGACTGCAGCTAATATTGGGAATCTTACTCTTAATTGTAACCTACATTTACGACTGGCATTTTGCTCCTCGAACTCTGTTGCAGGTTACTTACAGATATAGGCACTGTGAGACAGCTTACAAAGCTGCACCTCACTGCTCCAGCCCACCAGCACTGTGTTCATTCTTCCTGTGACTGCACTAGTTTATCCAAGGTGCTCCAGTTTCAACCGTCGTCGCAAATAACTGATAGGTTGCTGTACATTGTCCCGGGTATGCAAGCAAGTGCTAAAATTGGGGTGTGATTGGGGGTGGGGGTGATTTAAGAAATAAACTGGGTTAGGTAGGACTGGTGTAAACTGGTGGCAAGGCAAAGGACATGTTTCCATACCATACTTCCCCGTAACCTGTAACTTTATATGAAATGGCTTAGACACTTGAGGGAACTTGTACTGCAAGAACAATGTTGCCCCACAAGACAGTTCATGTGTCAGCAAACGTGTACAGTCCTCATCATTATTCATCCAGTGGCAGATTAGGTACCGGCTCAATCAGATGCTGATTAATAGTTCTTTCAGGATATAACTTTGGTATATACTGAGCACTTTGAAGCAGGACTTATGGCAAGTCCTTAGAAAGAACTGGAAACTGGACCAAAACTCTCAGCCACTGAAATTATAACATGCCGCAATGATCTGTGCCTCGTAACTTCCTTGGAGGTAAAATGAATCTTCATGAATCGTCTCACAATTCAAAAGATTTAATATGAACCCTAGGGGCAACTTTGACTCAGAAGGGGGTCGGTGTATGGAACCAGGTTGAGGAGGAGGTAGTAAAGGCAGATATAACAGCGTTTAAGTGAGACTTGGACAGGTACATGGCTAGGCTACGACATATTTAGAGAGATACGAGCCAAATGCAGCACATGGGACAAGCTTTGACGGGGCATCTTGGTTGGCATGGCCAAATTGGGACAAAGGTCCCGTTTCCATGCTGTATGACAATCTCCACCCTTGGGGAAAAAAAATACCATTTACCATATCTATACCTCATAATTTTATACATTTCCATCACGTCACCCCTCAGCCTCCGATGCTCCAGAGAAAACTATCCAGGTTTATCCAACCTCTCCTTACAACTAATACCTTCCAATCCAGGCAGAATCCTGGTAAACCCCCTCTGCTACCCCTCCATATCCTCCACATTTCTCTGGCAATGCATGACTAAAGCTGCACATTATTTCAAATGTAGCCTAACTAAGGTTTTGTACATTTGCAACGTGACTGTCCCACTTTTACAAGGCATTTGGCTTCCTTGCCTCCCTATCCATTAGGGTGTATTCACTAAAGGTTTACTGCACCCTCGTAGTTCTTTGTCTTTCAAAACATAACTCACAATATCCCTGTGGATACACCCCACTCGTCACAGCAACTCAGCCATTAAAAGTACAGACGTTGTTTTATTACACCAAGAACATAATTAGATTTATTGTTAACCATCTCCAAAATACTAAGGCGCCCCTTACCTGCTGAGTACATCTCTGCTATCTGCCCAACTCCTCAAAGCTGGGCCTGAAATCAAGGGTTTGGTTCGGTCTCGAGTCAAAGATATGATCATGGGATCCGAGGCCAGCGTGTATGTCAGGAATAAGAGCAGATCCATGTCCACATCCAGCACGGGATGCAAGTGTACATTTCTGCTCCCCACCGATCTGTTCCTGTATAACACTGTAGAGCTCGGCTGATAATCCCGACCACCATATCAAAAAGCTATTTGGAAGAGCTGCTGCATGCACTTTGGACTACAAGACTATTTGAATCACTACCCTAGCACCAGCCTGTATCCCGTTCCAGTCTTATAAACAGGCAAATATATAACATGGTGAATCCTCATGTAAAACTGAGGCAGAAATGTATACTGGTTTGAAAGTATACAGAGGAAAAATGTCTAACATAGTGAAGTGAGGGAGTGGGAATGATTTGTGTCTCAGCACATGACTATAGACAGGGGAATCTGGGTGTCAATACAAAAAGCTACAGGTGCTAGTTTACAAAATTGATCAGTGCTGGAGTAACTCGGCAGGTCAGGCAGCATCTCTGGAGAACACGTGGCGTTTTGGGTCAGGACTCTTCTTCAGCATCTGGTTGTGTACAGTTAAAATGCATTTCATACAAGTGACGTACAAAAGGGATTGAAATTGTAAATATGATATCCTCACAAACCAGTAGCATATAGTAGGGAATGTCAAGAAAACATTCCCCTATCTCATTATTGAAGTAGCTGTGCTATACAATCACAGCTGTTAGGACAATGTTTTTGGACAAATTTGAAGGAAGAAATTAGTTATTTGGTTTGCAGGTTTCTGATCCACACCTTCTAATCAACAGATCTGAAAGACAATGACCACTCTGGAACTAAATCTTCCAGGTTGTGATGTCAAAACAGAAACAAACTGCAGATGAAACAAGAACAATTTAATTCTAAATCCAGACATTCTCTTAGTTTCATAGAAGGTCTATTTCCACAGCCTAAGTGGATGGATGAAGGGGGTGGGGTGGAGAAAGGAGTACCAATCAACTTGGAATTAGAGTTAAAGAGAGTGCGGTGTTATTTCCTCAAATGTTTGTGAATTGGTCGTTGCGATAGCCTATGGTGAAATTACCAGATTGGTATTACTTTGGAAAATAAATCTGCAATATTTTTGACAAGGGACAGGGGATACAAAAAGCAGAAGCAAATATCTTCTGAAGGCAGGAGGGAGCAGGTTTGGGTTGTCTTGTCAGCAGTCAGCCTTCAGCTAACTTCTGAAGTTGAAGCCTATTATCACCAAGTGTGTTGCCAGAACCCAATATCTCTCCAACCCATTCCTTAGTTCAATGACAGACTTGGCTATTTCTGCCTTTAGTCCATGCATTTGCAAGTACTGCAGCATGGGCATCTCAACAAGACACCCAAGTTACTTTAAGCCACGATAAGGGGCCGGGTCAAGTAACAGAACACCTGAAACCGGTGAGGGAATCAGCATTTGAGAAATAAAATTCTCAACATTATCCATTTGGCCTCTCCAGCCCATACTCATTGTCAACTGTCGCTCCTAGTTTGCAGCACCACATGCCTGTAATTGCGATGCAGTAATTGCATGTGTTGGGCACGGCCTTCAAAGTACAATCAAATTGTAGCCGAGTACCATGTACAATGCCCAATCACTGTACAAATACTCAGCACAGCAATGGACACAATCTCTTCACACTTGTCTCAGTGCAATAAAAAATATATAAGGAGGCATTTTAACATTTCCTTTGTATCAAGTAGAAATGACAAATGTTATTATATTTCCTGTAACCCATTGAATATGATTTACCTCACTCAGTATAACAGGGGACAAACATCCCACTGCCATTTCCTGCAATGGTGCATTGGGGAAAGCCCCCATCAATTTGGCAGCAGAGTAACAAGTTTTACTATTCTTACCCGTGCCGCTATTGACGGGATGCTTAGTGTGCAAGTTTACATTTTTCATCTTAGTTCTTTATTGTCTAGTGACACTCAGATGCGGGCAAGACCCACTTAACCAATTATCCTTTTCTAGCAAGTGTCACATCACATTCCAGTCTCCAATGGGATCAGACATCCATTGATGTACCATTGCCACCAATTGTCAGCAGGTTGTGTGAAGTAAACCCCTGCATACAACATAGCGTACAGTATGAATTACAGCTGAACAGTTCATTCAGTCCAGTAACTAGTTTATGGGCTTTAGGGAGCAGAATTGTAAAGGCCACAGTGGGTGGGGGGGGGGGGGGGGGGGGGGGGGGGGGGGGGGGGGGGGGGGGGGGGGGGGTGTTGCAGGCAGTAGATAAGACTATTCGGTCAACATTTTTGTTGGTGCCACTTGTGTGCTGCTGAGGTGAGGTCTGCTCCATGACTTTACCTGGTTGTACACAAAACAAAGCATTTCACTGTACCCAGGTACATGTGACAGTAAAGTATCATTGATTCTCTGCCCAGTCCACAGAACTGGTTAGAACATCTGCTTACCCACTCCACCTTAAACCCGACTCCAGCTCTCATTCAGTTAACAACTATTCATGATACACAATCCTCAACTCAAGACTGGTTTATTTTGCAGCACAAATAAATCTAGTCCAAAGACAAGCATGTATAACAACAGTGACGAAACCTCAAAGAAAACCATCATGTGAAGTGCCACAAGACACTCCAATGATGTAATAAGGCTACGTGGAGACAAGGTTCTTTTTATTTGCACTGAATGGAGCGTTTACTAGCAAGACCGAGGGAGTTTCCGCAAATGGTTATTTTAGTTTTAAAACACGTTTTAAAAAAAGTAACACCGAATAACAACTTCAAACTCAGGGAGCGCTCACGCTTTAACAAAGTGAAATCAGTGTGGCTGCATGCGTGTGTCATGTGTGTGTGTGTGTGTGTGCCGAATCAATAGCGTTGCAGCGCACCAAACCGACGCAGCCCACACCATGAACTTCAAAACTTTTCTTAAAAAACAGATGTTATCCCAACGTACAAGAACAAGATGAAACTTTCTCTGCGAACTCTATTAAACAGTGCGATCCAAATTTTCGTCTGTTGCATGTTATTTTTAAGATCACAACTAATGAATGGATTTCTCCCCAGACAAACAGTGACAGAAACTGCTGCCGTGGCTTTTCTGAGGAAAAAACCCAGGGTTTAACACACCCGTTGGATGTAAATATGAATCACCAGTCTTTTGACTAAAAAAAGTTTCCACATTGTCACTTCCACCGTGTGATCTTTTCAGTTCCCTTCCTGACATTTACGATACTACTCGTCCAAGTTTAAAAAAAATGTTTTCATTTTTCAAAAGAAAGAAAACCACGAAGAGGGAGGGGAGGCGGAGAAACCCCCGCAATCCGGCACAGACCCGGTCCAGATGTGAAACCGCTGTGCATACTTTTTAAATTATCCTTCGTCGTACAAATAGTGCCGAGGCTGCGGGGGGAAAAAAATCCACGAAGTTTAACAGAAAAACAGCGGGGAAAAGTGCATGGAAGTTTAGAGTTGGTACCAACTCCGCTTCAACAACACTCCTCAAAACTGAAACTTTTTTTTATTCGCTCGGGTCTGTGGCAGAGTTTTAAAATGGAGAATCAATCCAGCGAGGAAATTTATTTTAGTTGGTTAAAAGTTGTAACTAGTTTTTTTTTAAAGACCGGGGGGGGGGGGGGGGGGGGGGCGGTGTTGAAAGGGTTGGCTGGAGTGAATGAGAGTCTCTGGGTAAGGGAAAGAGTGGAGGGAATAGTAATGGAAACAGTGGAGGATAGAAAATCGCTGCCCAAAATCCCGGGCATCTGAACAGAAAAAAGTTTTAAAGTTTCTATTTGAAGTGCGTGCACCCTCGCGCGTGCTCTTCCGCGGGCTCGATACAGGTTGAGACCCCGATCCGTCTTCCACCACCACCCCCCACCCCCTTCTCCATCGTTCACTTGGAGCCCGCGTTCTGGAAGTCTGTCAGAAAGTTTGTCTTGAGAGGAGGGACGAGAGAGGCAGGGAGCCGGGCACGGGGCTGGCGTGAGGCCGGGCTTCCACCTCCTTCACAGGCACGCTTTACCTGCTCCGCAACCGATTCAGAAATGTTGCCTGTCTCCCCCCCCTCCTCCTCCCCAGCTCAACAAACCCACCGTCCCAGCTCCAACTTCTCTCACCCACTGACCTGCACAGACAGCAGCCACCACCACCAGCACACCCCAAAAGTGCCTCCAAAGCCGGCTGGCTCCCATCTCTCGGCAGCTCCCTCAGAGTTACACTCCTCATAGAAGCCGGCTGGGGTAGAGTGGAGGGAGTTGCGGTGGTGGAGTCCAGGGAGGGCGAGTTTCGGTACTTGAGTCCAGGGAGGGCGAGTTGCGGCAGTGGAGTCCAGGGGAGGGAGGGAGGGCGAGTTGCGAGGCGCCGGCGGCCACGGCCGCTACAATGTTGCCGACATTGGAACTCGGAGTAACTTTCTGGGCGGTCGCGTCACCCGCCCGCATTGCTCCTCCTCCTCCTCCTCCTCCTCCGCCCCTTTCCCCTTCCGCCACCAGGCGCTCCACCCGCTGCCAACCCCGACTCGCTACTGTCTGCTCATCGCCCCTTTCAACAAACAAGAACTATTTAGCTTCCCTCCGCTCTCTCGATCCTTTTCCCCTTCTTTCTTTCGGTTTTGAAGTTTTCCGCAAGTTTGTCAATGATTTCAGAATGAGACAACTCTGTTGACCAAAGCCAGTTCAGCTGCTTGTTCGCCAGCAGAGTACCAAAGTTTGTTCCAACTTAGTGGAGACTTAAAATGGTGCACTGTTAACCATCTTCTGTGAAGGCGGGCGAATATTTTCAAAATAAATATGTAAGTTGAAGTCACTGGTGTCACTACAGGTATACTGGCAGGTGGCAGGTATATACTGCAACAAGCATACTGAATAGTGGCGGCGTGCTGATGCACCTGACGTTGTGCCATTAAACCTGTTGCTGGAGTGAATGACAAATCGGCACCTTAGCCCTGCGCCTGGCGGTCAGTTCCTCGTTCGCACGCGTCAGCGAGGTGACAGCCGATCTGCACTTCGTTTGCATTTAATCTTTGATAGCCCTGATGCATCAAAATTCTGCATCGTTTCAATTATCCTCAGTACCTTCGCTGTTTGGGGGCGAGGGAGCAGGATTACACATTCCTGTCGCCCCGTGTGTTTAGCAGGTCTTCACAATAACCGACAGTCATGGAAAGAAGGGATTCCATCTCATTGCTTTGCTGAGATCTTACTTCATGTCAGCTGGTCGTACTTTTTACCCACATTGAGTTACTGCATGGGGAAAATCTAAGTACTGGCCTGAGATATTTTTCTGAGGTGCCGGAAATTATTTCCTGGCAATGTGTTACCAGGACAAGAATAGGCCGAATCAAATCAAATAAAGATGATGAAATCCTGAGCTGGTGGAATTCAGCTGGTCAGGCAGCATCTGTGGAGGCTGTGGACGGGAGACGCTTCGGATTGGGACACTTCTACACACTCTGGACTCCGTTCTCCTCAAGAATTGGCCGAATATACGTCACGTCAAGAAATCGTAATGCACTTCCTCAAACAGTCTGTCTGAAATGAAGTTTTTGTCATGCAGACATAGAAACATAGAAAATAGGCCATTCGGCCCTTCGAGCCTGCGAGCCTGCACCGCCATTCAATATGATCATGGCTGATCATCCAACTCAGTATCCTGTTCCTGCCTTCTCTCCATACCCCCTGATCCCATTAGCCATAAGGGCCACATCTAACTCCCTCTTAAATATAGCCAATGAACTGGCCTCAACTACCTTCTGTGGCAGAGAACATGGGGGGCAATTTGAAGATATGACTCCATAGTAAGAACGTAAGAAAAAGCAACTTTAACATTATTTCTTCTATCGAGAGAAATGCAGACCAGGCCACGAGGTAGTAAAACTCCAATAACTTAGCATCATCCAATGGTTTGTAAACCCGATGGTGTGAATGTGCACTCAGGCTCCAGAATGCAGATGAAGTGTGCACGCCTCTGAGAAGGGGCCGGGAGAAGGGGCCGGGAGAGTGACAGAGACAGTGGATGTGAGTGGAACCAGCTTTGGGTCCCTGAAGCCAGTGGTGAGGGACGTGGTATGGGAGCTGGTATCCCGTGCGTTGAGAATTCCAGCTTCCTTTAAGCTCCCAAGTGCACAAGAAAATACATTATACTATGCAGCTTTAAAAAAACCCGATTTGGGGCTGTTTATAAAAGTAAAGTCTAATGGTCTGAAAAAACTAGTTGGCACAACCAGTCTTATGGCACCACGATTATCAGTTTGTATTGCATTTCATAGTATTAAGATCATAACAGATGAATGTGAAACACTCAGAAGGTCCAGCTACATCTCTGTGAAGAGAAACAGATTTGATGTTTCACATCATACGCCAGAACCGGGAAGAATAAAATAAGTTACCTTTCCTTTCTTGAATAATATGTTTGGGTCTTTTTGCAGCAGGCACAGTTTAACCAGGATTTCATCTTGAGAGCGGCAGTTTCACAAGAATCACAGTTTCACAAGAATCCCTCAATATTCCACTGGAATAACAACAAGAAGTGAAGCGTAGATGTTGGTGGGTGGGTAGAGTAGGAAAGACTCTGCATCTCAGATGTCAATAACATCCAATTCAGCGGTTTTGAAGTGTCAGTACCCAGACATTAACTGGTATGTTACCACATCAAACATGTCTAAAGAGGAAACAACGATGACTGACAGTGAAGACAGGGTTAAGTTTGACCATCTACAACAGTGAATAAGGGTAAATGAGGACAATGGGACCATTTTTATTTCTGATCAGTCTGAAGGAGTGTCCCAACCCAAAATGTTGGCTGTCCATTCCCCCCACAGATACTGCCTGACCAGCTGAGTTCCCCCAGCATTTTTCTTTTGCGCCCAAGATTCCAGCATGTCTTATGCCAATTATTTCTATTGACGTTGATGCTGGGTGAGGTAAAGTACCCTGCTGGTTTGCTATCATCTACTTTACACTTTGCAAGTCCATGTGACAGAAGCCAAGGAAAGAAATTACACTGCAACGTGCACATTTGTAAACTGATCAGTATCACTGCAAATTCAGTCATCTCCAGCCTCTCAGTTTTCACTTTCTTTCTCCTAAGTGTAGGGGAATGCAAGCATTAAATAAGTGGATTTTGAATGGATTTTATTTATTGAACTTTTTTTAAATTTGTTTATTATATTGCCTATTGAGCAATGTGTTTACAAACTTGTAGTGCTGCTGCTGCAAGTAAGAATGTCATTGTTTCTTTCCGGGACATATGACAATAAAACACTCTTGAATGACTTCACGGGATCTTCAAATAGTTTGCATGATCGCGAGCATTAGCTTGTGGCTTTTCTGTCAGGTCAACACAAGGCCTTGCACTTAGACCAACCTCACCAACATCTGTATCAGCATTGTCATTGTAACCACTTGCTGACACAGACCCCAGTAAAAACAGTTCAAAATATATCAGCTTGCCAAGATCTACCTTGCTTTGCCTCTTTCACCACATGCGCACACGACAGATGAACTCTTAGCTTCCTGTAGAATGGAGGAAGCAGTGCGTGTTGAGGTTTGAAACCTAATTGGTGTGGTGGTTATGTTACTAGATGACTAAGGGGAGAGAAAGAACGAGATCTTAACAATCTAATAATCGTGAATTCATATCCTGCCGTGTTAGTTTCAGAAGACTTCAAATGGCTTGCTGATGTCCTTAACAGAAATTAACATGCCACCATTCCCTAGTCGGGCCTACATGTGTCTCTGATGTCACTCTACAGTGGCTAACTCTTCAGTGATATCCCTACAGATCCCTCGTCCAAATGAAGGATGGCAACACATTTATCAGGAAAACTAGGAATGGGTGACAATGTCAGCATTGTGGTTGATTGATTGAACGATATAACATGGAAACAAGCCCACCCAGTCTACACCAACCATCAATCACCTGATCACACTGGTTCTGTACTATCCCACTTGCATCCACTCCCTACACATTTGAGGCAATTTACAGTGGCCAGTTAATCAACAAACCCACACATACTTGGGATGTGTGAGGAAACCAGAGGAAATTTGGAAGAACCCGACACTAGAAAAGTCGAACTCAATAGGAGCTCATCAATATTCCATTTAGATTGCTCATACTGTGCAGCAATAATTCAAAGCTGTGAACAAAGTAAATTTCAATGTAGTTTCACATTCATCCACTAAGGGGTGCATCATGTCTTTTTCCAAAATCCACTTCACTTCTGTCTTTCTGGCACAACACCTCATATTGCCAAGCCAGAGAGCAAAGCTCCCAACATTTCCCATTCAAAGGGGCCAGCAGTATGCGGAAATGCAGGCCTCTTTAGCAAAAATGGCGCTGGGTTCATTCTTAATCTGTACTGAGTTAGCTGAACTAACAGAGTGTGATAATTGACCTCAAGAGCTGAAGGTAATCGGTGAAAACTGTGCACTCTTTGTCGCTAACGAGGACTTTTTCTACAATGTGCATAGGAACACATTTTTAAAAGCTCATTCATGTAAAGTAGGACTTTTCTGGCATGGTCATCCAATCTCAAATTGCCTTTGAGAAAATAGTGGTGTCAAAAAAAATAAAGAATGGTTAATTATCATATGTACCGACAACAAAACAATGAAATTCTTACTTGCAACAGCATAACAAGTTTGTAAATGCAATACATTTAGAAATATACAATAAACTAAAATAATAATAAATTAATAACCACAATACAAATTGCGAAAAAAATCCAAAGTTCTTAGAGCGACTAAGACAGTCCATAGAAGTCCATAGTTGAAGTTAGTGTTGTGAAATGTTTAAGAACCTGATGGTTGTTGGGACGAAGCTGTTCTTCACCTGGTGGTCACAACTTATAGATGCCTATACCTTCTTCCCAATGGGAGGAATGAAAAGAGAGCATGGCCAGGGTTGTGTACATCTTTGATGATATTGGCTGCCTTTTTGAGGCAAGGAGGCCAGCATAATCAAGGACCAATCTCACCCCAGCCACTCCTCATCTCTCCTATCCCATCATGCAAGAGGTACAGAAGTTTGAAAATGCATACCTCTTGATTCTGGGATAGCTTCTTCCCAGCTGTTATCAGGCAACTGAGAAGTCCATGCATCAGCCAGAGAGCAATACTGAACTCCCATCTACCTCACTGGAGAACTTTGAACTATCTTCTTCTTCTTCTTCTCCTTCTTCTTCTTCTTTGGAGTTTTACGGCATCCGGCATCCGCAATGTTGCATTGCTGCCATCTTCTGGCTTCATTCCACAGTACTCATGTCTTTATATTAGATCCTTTTTAAAGCCCAGAGGCCCTCAAGAAATCAAACAACAACTTTATTCCTTTTCCTTTCCCTCCGCACTCTAGAATGTTCTTTACTGATATTTCTGTCAATCCAATTTTCCTCATTTCAATGATCATAAATCCTCTTTCTGTCTCATATCTCCTACATGCAACTAGGGCATGCTGAACTGTTTCTGGTTGATGGCATTCCTCACACAGCCCAGTAGGGTGTTTTCCCAATATTTTTAATGTGCTGTTCAGGTGAGTGTGTCCTATCCTCAATCTTGTTAATACTACCTGTTCCCTCCTGTTCCCCCCTCTTCTTGCTGTAATGCCCATTGTTTTGTAGCGAATAGAGGTGTCTCCCCTTTGTCTCTCTAGAATTTAGGAGATTGAGAGGGGATCTTATAGAAACTTACAAAATTCTTAAAGGGTTGGACAGGCTAGATGCAGGAAGATTGTTCCCGATGTTAGGGAAGTCCAGGACAAGGGGTCACAGCTTAAGGATAAGGGGGAAATCCTTTAAAACCGAGATGAGAAGAACTTTTTTCACACAGAGAGTGGTGAATCTCTGGAACTCTCTGCTACAGAGGGTAGTTGAGGCCAGTTCATTGGCTATATTTAAGAGGGAGTTAGATGTGGCCCTTGTGGCTAAGGGGATCAGGGGGTATGGAGAGAAGGCAGGTACGGGATACTGAATTGGATGATCAGCCATGATCATATTGAATGGCGGTGCAGGCTCGAAGGGCCGAATGGCCTACTCCTGCACCTAATTTCTATGTTTCTATGTCTCCTGTTCCCAGTATTGTTGCCATTCCTGATTTATTTTCTTCCACACAATGTATTTTCCTTCAGATTTGGATAGTTGTAAGTTTACCTCTATGTTTCTTTTTTTTACAGCCTCCTTTGCCAATTTATCCACCTTTTCATTCCCTAGAACACCAATGTGTGCTGGGACCCACAACAAAGTCACGTCACTGCCCCTCCTTGTCACTTGGCTTAATAGTAGCAGGATTTCATAAACTAAGTCAGGCCGCCTATGGGATGCACCAGACCCAATACTCTGGATTGCAGATAATGAGTCGCTACATATTACCACTTTACATGGTTGCACCTGTTCCATCCACCAAACTGCCATCAAAATAGCGTACAGTTCCACTGTATATACTGTCAAATAGTTGTTTGTTCTTTTGTAAAGCTCAACATTCATCCCCTGGACTACCACAGCCGCCCCTGTTGTTTCAGCTACTGGATCCTTTGATCCATCTGTGAAAATTAAGAGGTGTTCCCTGTATCTATTATCTATATGGCTATGATATTCTGTCTTTAGGTCTGAATTTTTGTTCCTCCTTTTTGCCTCCCATATCTCCAGATCAACTTTTGGGATGTTCAGTAACCATATTGGCACAGATGGCCACAATACTGCAGGGCAGAACTCTTTGTCCTCTACTCCCATGTCCCTTGCCACAACTCCTCCAACCCAGCCGAAGCTTCCAGACTGAGCCACCCCTCTCTCCCAGCACTCCTGTACTACCTGTTTTGTTGGGTGGTTCTCTCCAACACCCTTACATTGATGGCTTTTTTGCATTTTTCAATTATTTTTGTAATGTGGACCCTCCATGTTAATCTGGAATCAAAATGAACCCCCAGGAAACGGAAATCTTTTACTCTTTCCAAATTGTTGCCGTATAGTTTTAACTGGACATCCTCTTTAATTTTCTTCCTTGTGAAAACCATTGTCTTCATCTTCTCTATAGAGAATTTAAAACCCCATTTCCCTCCCCGCTCTTCCACCTGGGCTATCCCTTGCTGTACCTTTTCCACGATAAAATCTATATTCCTCCCCCTTCTCCATAGGCTGCCATCATCTGCAAAGAGCGATCGCCCCATCTCTGGTTAAATGTTTGCAATGTTTGCAAATATATGGGATCACGGAGACATGGCTTCAGGGTGAACAAGGCTGGGAGCTCAACATCCAGGGATATTCAATATTCAGGAGGGATAGACAGAAAGGGAAAGGAGGTAGGGTAGCGTTGCTGGTTAGAGAGCAGATTAACGCAATAGAAAGTAAGGACATTAGCTTTGAGGATGTGGAATCGATATGGGTAGAGCTGCGAGACACTAAGGGGCAGAAAACACTAGTGAGAGTTGTGTACAGGCCACCTAACAGTAGTAGTGGAGTTGGGGATGGCATCAAACAGGAAATTAGAAAAGCGTGCAACAAAGGTAAAACAGTTATAATGGGTGACTTCAATCTACATCTAGATTGGGTGAATCAAATTGGCAAGGGTGCTGAGGAAGAGGATTTCTTGGAATGTATGCGGGATAGTTTTCTAAACCAACATGTAGAGGAACCAACGAGACAGCAGGCTATTCTAGACTGGGTATTGAGTAATGAGGAAGGGTTAGTTAGCAGTCTTGTTGTGCGCGGCCCCTTGGGCAAGAGTGATCATAATATGGTTGAGTTCTTCATTAGGATGGAGAGTGACATCGTTAATTCAGAAACAAGGGTCCTGAACTTAAAGAAAGGTAACTTTGAGGGTATGAGACGTGAATTGGCCAAGATAGACTGGCGATTGATTCTTAATGGATTGACGGTGGATATGCAATGGAAGGCATTTAAAGACTGCATGGATGAACTACAACAATTGTTCATCCCAGATTGGCAAAAAAATAAATCAGGGAAGGTATGGCATCCGTGGATAACAAGGGAAATCAGGGATAGTATCAAAACAAAAGATGAAGCGTACAAATTAGCCAGAAAAAGCAGCGTACCAGAGGACTGGGTGAAATTCAGAGATCAGCAGAGGAGGACAAAGGGCTTAATTAGGAAAGGGAAAATAGATTATGAAAGAAAACTGGCAGGGAACATAAAAACTGACTGCAAAAGCTTTTATAGATATGTGAAGAGAAAAAGATTAGTTAAAACAAATGTAGGTGCAGTCAGAAACGGGTGAATTGATCATGGGGAACAAGGACATGGCAGACCAATTGAATAACTACTTTGGTTCTGTCTTCACTGAGAAAGACATAAATAATCTGCCGGAAATAGCAGGGGTCCGGGGGTCAAATGAGATGGAGGAACTGAGTGAAATCCAGGTTAGCCGGGAAGTGGTGTTAGGTAAATTGAATGGATTAAAGGCCGATAAATCCCCAGGGCCAGATAGGCTGCATCCCAGAGTACTTAAGGAAGTAGCCCCAGAAATAGTGGATGCATTAGTGATAATTTTTCAAAACTCTTTAGATTCTGGAGTAGTTCCTGAGGATTGGAGGGTAGCTAATGTAACACCACTTTTTAAAAAGGGAGGGAGAGAGAAAACGGGGAATTACAGACCAGTTAGTCTAACGTCGGTAGTGGGGAAACTGCTAGAATCAGTTATTAAAGATGGGATAGCAGCACATTTGGAAAGTGGTGAAATCATTGGACAAAGTCAGCATGGATTTATGAAGGATAAATCATGTCTGACGAATCTTATAGAATTTTTCGAGGATGTAACTAGTAGAGTGGATAAGGGAGAACCAGTGGATGTGTTATATCTGGACTTTCAGAAGGCTTTCGACAAGGTCCCACATAAGAGATTAGTATACAAACTTAAAGCACATGGTATTGGGGGTTCAGTATTGATGTGGATAGAGAACTGGCTGGCAGACAGGAAGCAAAAAGTAGGAGTAAACAGGTCCTTTTCACAATGGCAGGCAGTGACTAGTGGGGTACCACAAGGCTCAGTTCTGGGACCCCAGCTATTTATGATATATATTATTTGGATGAGGGAATTGAATGCAACATCTCCAAGTTTGCAGATGACACGAAGCTGGGAGGCAGTGTTAGCTGTGAGGAGGATGCTAGGAGACTGCAAGGTGACTTGGATAGGCTGGGTGAGTGGGCAAATGCATGGCAGATACAGTATAATGTGGATAAATGTGAGGTTATCCACTTTGGTGGCAAAAACAGGAAAGTAGATTATTATCTGAATGGTGGCCGATTAGGAAACGGGGAGATGCAATGAGACCTGGGTGTCATGGTACACCAGTCATTGAAAGTAGGCATGCAGGTCCAGCAGGCAGTGAAGAAGGCGAATGGTATGTTAGCATTCATAGCAAAAGGATTTGAGTATAGGAGCAGGGAGGTTCTACTGCAGTTGTACAGGGTCTTGGTGAGACCACACCTGGAGTATTGCGTACAGTTTTGGTCTCTTAATCTGAGGAAAGACATTCTTGCCATAGAGGGAGTACAGAGAAGGTTCACCAGACTGATTCATGGGATGGCAGGACTTTCATATGAAGAAAGACTGGATAGACTCGGTTTGTACTCGCTAGAATTTGGAAGGTTGAGGGGGGATCTTATAGAACCGTACAAAATTCTTAAGGGGTTGGACAGGCTAGATGCAGGAAGATTGTTCCCGATGTTGGGGAAGTCCAGAACGAGGGGTCACACTTTAAGGATAAAGGGGAAATCTTTTAGCACCGAGATGAGGAAAACTTTTTTCACACAGAGAGTGGTGAATCTCTGGAATTCTCTGCCGCAGAAGGTAGTTGAGGCCAGTTCATTGGCTATATTTAAGAGGGAGTTAGATATGGCCCTTGTGGCTAAAGGGATCAGGGGTTATGGAGAGAAGGCAGGAACAGGATACTGAGTTGGATGATCAGCCATGATCATATTGAATGGCGATGCAGGCTCGAAGGGCCGAATGGCCTACTCCTGCACCTATTTTCTATGTTTCTATGTTTCTATATCATTGATCATGATTGAGAATAGGATCGGGCTTATCGCACTTCCCTGGGGAGTTGAACTATCTTTAATCTGATTTAGTCTTTGTCTTGTAGTCTTTATCCTTTATCTGTGCACTGTGGACGGCTTGATTTGTATTCAAGTACGGTCTTTTCTTTGAATGGATATTACAAAAAACTAAAGCTTTTCACTGTACCTTGATACATGTGACAATAATAAACTAAACTAAACTAAACCTGGTGCAGATCCCTTCAATAGTGGGGAGGTCAATACCTCTCTTGAACTACTTTTATGGCGCTGGTAAATATAAAGCTCCAGGATTGTGATGATGATACATTTCAAAATCACAATGATGTGTAACATGGAGATATTATTATCCTCTAAGTGTGAGAGGTGACAAGGGGAGAAACTTTGATGAGGCGCTTACATTGCTTCGGGTAGATTGTAAATATAAAATGTCTGTGCAGTTGGGGGGGATTGGATAAAGTGGTAAATGGGTGCTGATCAAATGATTGGTTAATTCCCCATCAAATGATTGGTTGCGATGGTGGATTGGTGCCAAATGATTGTTTAAGGTGGGTGCCAATCAAGGGAAATGTTTTGTTCTGGATAATTGCATGATCTTGATCCAAAATGGCAAGTTACACCTTTTGGCACCACAGATGCTGCTTGACTGGCTGAATTCTTCCAGCAATCTGTTATATTTTCCATATTCCAGCACATGCGGCCTTTTGTTTTAACATACAGACATCGAATATAACAAATAAAAGCAAGGAAAGCCCATTTTCTCTCATCTGTGGCTTTCACCAGTCAATGGGACCATGGCTAATATTTTACCACTGTGCCACTTCTCTGCACTAACTCCATATTCTTTGATTCAATTAAAATCCTCACATCTATCCATCACTTATTTTAAATATGCACACTGACTGAGCCCTCATAATCCTCTTGGCAAAGAAGGGCAAAGATTCATCACTCTTTGGTGGAGACGTTTCAACATCTCAGTCCCAATTCTATTTCATGTTTCAATGCAACCACTACTCATTTTTGTCAACAAAATAAAATGTAATATTAAGCAATCTTTTCTCATAGGAAAATCCCCTCAACCTCAGGAATCAATCTAGTGAACATTTATAGCATTCCCCATTGGAACTAAGTATATCCTTCCTCGGGATGGGTGAACAGATCTGTACATTGTGTTCCTGATGTGGTCTCTCCAGGGCTCTATATAATTACATTGAACCTAGTAAAGTACAGGAACTGGCCTTACGCCCTTCAATATCTGTGCTGACCATGATGACAATTTACAGTAAACTGCACTTATTGTACTTTAGAGTAAAAAATCTTTACTCCAGGCTTCACTTCATCTTGTAATAAAGTCCAACATATTATTTGCCTTCTAAATCTCTTGCCAAAATTATCTGTTAATTTTGTATAAAAGATTTGTGTAAGTAAAATCTCACCAGACCCTCTAATCATCAATGCGTTTAGGTTCATTGTAGGTGGCCTTACCTACAATCTGGTGTATACTAATTTTGCAAACCTCTTATGTGACACCTTATTAAAGAACTTCTGAAAATCCAAATGCAGCACCCTCATACATTCCCTTTTATCTATGCCACTGGTTGTAACCACAGAAAAATGAACAGATTTTTCCATTCAGATTTCCCATTCATAAATCTGCATTGACTGTGTCCAATTTTATATGTCAAATTTTATCTTCATTCTCTCGGTTCTCTGTAATCACTTACTTAGTAATAGATTCTACCTATTTGGCCACTATTGTTGTCAGATGAACTGGTCATTAGTTCCCAGTTTATTCCTCCCTTGCCTTTTGTAATTAACACAGTTCAATCTGCTACCATGCTACATTTCATGTAAAGGCTTGGAAAAGCTGTGCACTCCCTGAGGTATGCAAGTGTGAAGTAAGCCAAGTGCCGAATAAAGATAACGAGGCAAAGTGTCCTAGTCTAAATATGACACAATTGTGTGGCCTGATATGTCACGCCAGATAGGAAGTTAAATTTGACAGCGACGGTGGAGAAAGTTCAAGCCCGCTGGTTATTTCATGAAAACACTCGAAGATTTAACCTGCTTTGTCATTAGTGGGGAGAGGTCTGTAGCTGTTCCGATCAACACTCCCGCCACAATCACAAATGTGTGGATGGTTTATTTGAGTTTAATATAGTTTAGAGATACAGTGCAGAAACACGCCCGAAGGCTCACCGATTCCACGTTCACCAGTGATCCCCGTACATTAGCACCATCCTACAGACTCCTAGGAACAATTTACAATTTTTACCAAGCTAAACTAACCAACAAACTCGCATGTCTTTGGAGTGTGGGAGGAAAATGGAGCTCCTGGGAAAAACCCACATGGTCACAGGGAGAATGTGCAAACTTCATACAGATAGCACCCATAGTCAAGATCGAACCTGGGTCTCTGGCGCTGTAAGGCAGAAAATCTACCACTGCGCCATCGTGCTGCCCTAAGTAGATCTATCATGGCACATGAAATCCAAATGAAGAACGCACATTCCTGTTTCAGTTGTCACAGCATCTGCAGAGAAATTGAATTCTCGAGGGATTTGAGGAACAGGTTTTCCACACAGAGGGTAGGGGGTATATATATAATGAGCTGCCAGAGAAGGCAGTGCAACGAGTGCAATGACTGCTTAAAATACCTTTGGACAGGTGCATAATACGAAAGGTTTGGCGGGATATGGACCAAACACTGGCAACTGGGTTTAGTGTAGATAGGTATGAATTAGTTGGGCTGAAGGGCCTGATTCTGTGCTGTCTAACTCTATTAATCACTATGAATCTCAATTATGTTTAAGGTCAAGAATTGGAAAAATGAGAAAACAAGCATGCTTTCAATTTAAATAAGGGGTTTGAGTGGAGAGTACACAGAGATAATCTGTAATGAGTGAACCAAGGTTTTCCAAGAACAAGAAGGGCATGGATAAAATGAATGCTCACTGTCTTTTTTCCAGGGTAGAGGATTCAAATACCTGAGAGCATAGGCTTAAGGTGAGAGATTTAAAAAGGACTTTAAGGGGAAGCTTTTCACTCAGAGTGTAGTCTATATGAACTGCCAGGGGAAGCTGTAGAAGCAGATACAATTATGAATTTGAAAAGACATTTGGACAGATTTATGGATAGGAAGGGTTTAGAGGAATACAGGCCTAATGCAAGCAAAATGGGACTCGCCCAATAAGCCAACTTGGTTGGCATGGACAACTTGTACTGATGGGTCTGTTTCCGTACACGACTCTCTGAGACAAGACATTTCGTCACCTAGAGGACAGTGTGTCTTGGAAATGTGTAGGCAGGAACCGCAGATACTGATTTAAACCGAAGACAGACACAAAAAGCTGGAGTTACTCAGCGGGTCAGGCAGCACCTCTGGAGAAAGGAACAGGTGATGTTTCGGGTCGAGACCCTACTTCACAATTCCCAACTTTAGAGGGCTATGGAGCATCAATCCATATATATGGATTTTTAGATAATGAAGGAATCAAGGGGCACAAGGGTTAATGCAGGACATTGGCAGTGAGCCATGACAAGTGGCCCACAGCACCTATTTTTCTTATGCTTGCAAATATTTCCAAAATTGTTGCTAAGTTAAGAAGTTCCATGCAATTGTAACACTGCCTCAGCTCTTCAATCAATAAAAATCTTTTAAAGTACCTTTACAAGTTACTTAAATCCTCTGACAAAGACGGAGATGGAGGGAAGAACGTGGTACTGGTATAAATACACATATGGGTTTAATTTCCTCCAGGTGGTATTTTAATGCAGCAGCATAAGGCTTTGCTAACGATGTTTTAACACAAATTATTTTAAGGCTCAGCTCCCAATTAGGTTAGATTTACTGTATATTGCCGCGCTGTTGTGCTTGAAATTGCCTAACAGTTTTTATTAGGTCAGCTCCTGTAAGTTGTTCCTCATATCCAACCTTTAGTTTAGTTTAGTTTAGTTTAGAGATACAGCGTGGAAACAGGCCCTTTGTCACACCGAGTCCAGGCCGACCAGTGATCACCCCGTACACTACCAGCACAATCCTAACACTAGGAACGGTTTACAATTTTCACTGAAGCCAACGTCTTGGGAATGTGGGAGGAAATCGGAGCACCCTTAGAAAACCCATGCAGTCACAGGGAGAACGTACTAACTCCATACAGACAGCCTCCATAGTCAGGATTGAACTCAGGTCTGTGGTGCTGCAACTCTGGCGCTGCGCCACCGTGCCGCCCTTTGGAACCTCTGAAGTCTCTAACCCTGCAATAGAAATAAAAGAAAAGTTCAGCTCATGTGATCTGTCAGTGAACTAAATGTTGGGCCACATGTCTTGGCTATGCCATATTTCTCTTTATCTGCAACAATCAATCAATAGTTTATTTCTAAGTTTTCCTTCGCTGCTACTTCAATAATCATATCGAACTTGACACTTTCATTGACCTTCTCTTGAGGACAGAAACAATCAGGACTTTAGAGGCTGGGGAAGGAGGGTGTAAGTTGAACAACTCCTTTTGAAGTGTCTATATTTTCTGAAATTCCATTTCCTTTAAATATCTGCAGAGATCTGCGACAGAGGCAGCTTTATCCCAAATCCCCTTTTTCCTGTGGTGGAATTCCAGAGATCCATGTCTGGAAAGCAAACACGCAGAACAATCATTTGGGTGTTTGAGGATTGAAATATCCGTTGAGACATCTGTTCTCAATACCCACCTAGCTGAATGGAGCGCCGATTATAAAGGGAGCACAGTCTCAATGCCCACAACGCTGCAATGACATGCGCGACAACAGACGCCACAGTCTGCAGTCAAAGTCTGATGAAAAGGAGTTGCTGTCAGTGGGGATAAGACCGAATGTCATTGAAAGCAAGATTGGAGGGAGACAGTGAATCGCTGAACACCCTCCACACTAAAAGCTTGCAAACTCTTTGTATCAGTTCCTTACCAGAGTTACTTCTGAAAAAAACATTAAATTTATCTCTTTATGAAATTCCTCCCATAAAGCCAAAACACAATGCACACTGGAACTGAAGAAAAGAGAAGGGCGGCAGAATGCCACAGCTAGTGGAGCTGCTGCCTCACAGCTGCAGTGACCTGGGTCTAATCCTGAGGTGTTGCACGTTCACCCTGTGACTGTGTTGGTTTCTCTGGGTGTTCCAGCTTCCCCCAACATCCAGAAAATATGTGGGTTGGAAGGTCAATTGGCCACTGTAAATTGTGTAGGTGAGAGACAGAATCTGCGAGCAGTTGATTGCAACGTGTGAAGAATAAAAGAGGTTGGAGTGGCATTAATGAAAATGCTTGCTTATTGATTGTCAGGGACTCAATGGCTTATTTCAGTGGTTGTATCTCTGAAAACTGTAGGAAACTAAAGCAATGTTTCCAAACTGCAAGGTACACAAAAATGCTGGAGAAACTCAGCGAGTGCTGCAGCATCTATGGAGCGAAGGAAATAGGCCAAAACCCTTCTTCAGACTGCAAAGTGCAAAACTGCAAGCCGTCTTTCCCTTTCAATTCACCCCTGCTAAGGAAAGTTGGCATGACTCCAGTTACTCTTACCAATTTGTGCAGATGCACCACAGAAAACATCCTACCTGATGCATCGCAGCTTAGTATGGCAACTGGTCTGCCCACGACTGCAAGAAATTGCAGAGTTGTGAGTGTAGCCCAGTCCATCACACAAGCAGTTCCATCCACACTTCACGCTGCCTCGGAAATGTAGACAACATCATCCAAGGACACTGACACCCCGGTCATTCCCCCTTCCCTGTTCTCCCGTTGGGCAGAAGTTACAAAAGCTTGAGAGCATATACCAACAGATTCAAGAATAGCTGCTTCCCCTCTGCTATCAGCCACTTGAACGGTCCTCTTATCTGCTAGGGTCAAATTCCTGATTTTTGAATTGACCTTGTTGCAGTCCTTGCACTTTTTTTTTCATCTGCACTTTCTCTGTGGCTGTAACACTATATTCTGCACCTGCTTATTTTCTCTTTTCCACTATCCCGTGTATCCATCCGTATGATCTGATTTGCTTGGATAGCAAGCAAAACAAAGTTTTTCATCGTATCTTGGCAGGCGTGACAATAATTAACCAATGTCAATGAATTCTTTTCTGGACGTAAGTTCCAATTCCCTCATACCTTATTGTAGACATTGCAATTGCAAGTATGCTGCGAGCCAATCTTCTCTAGTTAAAACAGTGTGAAATAAATTGGTGTATCATTGCTTTAAAACCAATAAAACTGAAACAAAACATGTCAAAGCTGAATGGCTCACTGCAGTGCCATCTGCTCCAAAAAAATATCTTTGTCCAATATTGTGAGAGTTTGCTGCCTTAGTTATGGTGGGATTGAGCTGTTGGACAGACAATGTATTTCCTATTGTGCTTTCCAACTCATCCCCTTCAACCACTGGTCAGCAATAATGGAATGAGCAGCCATGCAGCTGCAGGTGATGCAGTCCTGAGTGTAGGCTGGGTGATACCTCACCCAGACTAGCCTAGTTGGGCCAGCTGGCCTAGTTACCTCGACCTCTGGATATCTCTGAGCACCGTCTCTACTGAAAGGACTGGAGAAACACTGGTGCTGACCAGTTGTGGGTGGAACCTGTTGAAAGATTGGAGGAGGCTTCCAAAAGTAGATGTCATGATGTCATGAATTTGGAGAGGATGTACCTAAAAGAGAAAGCATCTTAGTAAGCGCCTTTCATAGTTTTGGAAATAGGCGGCTTTGTGCTCCATCCCTGATGGCTGATTGCAAATTTGATGTTTGACACGTTTGCAGCCATCTTCATCTACAAGGTGATTCATTGCATCCTTCTCTTCATAGTTTTGGAAATAGGCGGCTTTGTGCTCCATCCTTCTCTTGAGCTTCCCTCCAATCTACTGCTGGAGACGGCTGTGAACCACAAAGTCATCATTATATTTGGAAGGCCGCTGGATGAAAAGATAATGTTATTTTCAAGGGGAACCTTTGTCCAGCACGGAAACGTTGAACCATACAGCCTGAATATTTTTGTCCTACGGGCAGCATCGTACGGCCTATCATCGCCAGCTCTTTCATTGATGATCTCCCTTATTCACAAGGCCAGAGCTGGTGATGTTCACTGTCGACTGCACAATGCTCTGTTACATCCACACACCTCCAACATTAAAGCAGCTTGTCCTGAGCCAGACCTATGACTGGGCCGGAGATGGTCACAGAACATTCCTACTTGACTAGGACCAGACAAAGCCCATTCCCAATGGGAAAGAGTCCAACCACTGCCATTTACTGCCTTTGTTGTCAACAATCAACCATCCACTTCCGGGTGTTTACCATTGAGGAAAAATAAGATAGATCTGGATTCACTACAATTCGTCTACTGCCACTATTGATCAACAGCGGATCCAATCTCACTGGCTCCCCACTCTGCACTTGACAACTTGGACGATAAGAACTCATACTTCCGGCTGTTGTTCATCTACTGTAGCTCAGCGTTCAATACCATCAGGCCTTCTAAATATATCATCAAACTCAGGAAACTGGGTCTCTGCTCCTCCATATGTAATTGGATCTTCGACTTCCTCATCGGCAGACCACAATCAGTGATAATTGGCAATAATACTTCCTCCTCGATGACCATCAGCACAGGGGCATATCAAGGCTGTGTGCTCAGTCCCTGCTCTACTTTCTCTATACTCATCACTGCATAGGCAGACACAGCTCCAACCCCAACTTTAAATTCATTGATAATGCCACCGTTGTTGAAAAAATAACAGTGAACAATGATGACAGTCAGAATACAGGAGGGAGAGTAACGGTCTGATTGAAAATGGTATCAGAATAACAATCTACTCTCAACATAAGCAAGACCAAGGAGTGATTGTTGGCTTCAGGAAGGGAAAGACAAGGATCCATGAACCTGACTTCATCCTGGCCAGCTGCTCCCAGCCAGCATTACGGTGAGCCTCGGCCATGGCTTTACAGCAGGCCTGCTTGCCAGCCGGGGAACCGGGAACTCACCTGGCGTTGTCTGAGGCTCGTCTCCTGCATGACCCCATAGATCATGAACCGGTAAGGAGGACTATGACGGCAGATGCTGGACAAAGGGCCGCTTTCAAGATGGCAGTGGGCAGAGGAGAGGATCAGTGCCGCAGGGTCAACAGGCCTTTAAGGCCAAGTTAAGACTTCGAAACGTTGGTGGCGCCAGAAACGTGGGAACCCTTTGTGTCCCGTTGCAGTGAAGTCTATTATTACACTACAATTGTTGCACTTCTCTACTTATCTATGATTGTGCTCATCTATGATTTTACTGGATTGTATACAAAACAAAGATTTTCATTGTGCCTAGGTACATAAGTACATGTGACAATAAAGTATCATCATCAACGGGATGATGATAGAGGGAGTCACCAGTTTCAGGTTCCTGGGCATGCATATTTTTGAAGATCTGTCCTGGTCCCAGCACATTGATGCAGACATTAAGAAATGCCATCAGCTCCTCAACTTCCTGAGAAGGTCGAGTAGTTATAATAATAATAATATTAATAATAATATATTTTATTGTCATTGCACGTCAGTGCAACGAGATTTAGTATGCAGCTCCAACCGATGAAAAAGAAAAGTAAAATAAATAAATAAGCTGTGTGTCGTGACCACCCGAGGGAGACAGTCCAGGGGGGGGGGGGGGCACTCAGCAGGGCCGGTTCAGAGCCGCTATAGCTCTTCGAATAAAGCTGTTTCTGAGTCTGGAGGTTCGGGCGTAGAAGGCCTTGTAACGTCTGCCGGAGGGAAGTAGTTCGAACAGTCCGTTACAGGGGTGTGATGAGTCTTTATGGATGCTGACAGCCTTCCTGAGGCACCGTGTGTGGTAGATGCCCTCCAAGGCTGGTAGCTCTGTCCCAATGATCCTCTGCGCTCTGTGGACGACGCGCTGAAGAGCTCTCCTCTCCGCCTCCATGCAGCTGAGATACCACACAGAGATGCCATACGTTAATATGCTCTCTGTGGTGCAGCGGTAAAACGTTGTCATCAGCTGTTGGGGCAGCCCAGTCTTTTTTAATGTCCTCAGGAAGAACAGTCGTTGCTGTGCCTTCTTGACCAGCGCAGCGGTGTTGGTGGACCATGTGAGGTCTTCTGAAATGTGAGTGCCCAGAAACTTAAAGCTGGACACTCTCTCCACACTATCCCCATAAATGGAGATTGGGGCGTATTCTCCATTATGGGACCTCCTGAAGTCAATAATCAGCTCCTTGGTCTTGGAGGTGTTTAGTGACAAGTTGTTACGTGTGCACCAGTCCGCCAGGTTCTGCACCTCCGCCCTGTATGTCACGGCATGTTGCAGAAACTCGAACACCGTACAACGAAGGAGGCAACGGAAAGTGGCGAACACTACCTGGTCCATCATTGGCATTGACCACCCCACCATCGAGAGGATTTACAGGCAACTTGAAAGGGCGGCTCAAAAACCCGAACCTCCCAGGCCAATTCTCATCTGGCTGCTACCATCGGGAAGCAGTTGCTGGAGCCAGAAAACTATGACCACCAGGTTGGAGAACAGCTTTTTCCCATCAGACTCTTGAACCACACTGCACAACCCTCACCACAATCCTACCTCAGCAACAATCTACCGTGGACTTCATTAGGTTGCATCACGTATTTCAGTTTGCACTGCGGTGTCTGGTTACTTGGTATTTCTGTTAATTTCTTGATTCCTGTATATTTTTCTTGTTGTGTAATTGTGTTAATGGGCCTGTCAAACTACAGAAAGTAAGAAGTTCAGCATTCCGTTTCTAGGATACATGGCAATTAAACGCTCTTGAACTCTTGAAATTTAACGAGATCAGCCGTTTAATTAAATAGCTCAATTTAGTTAATGAATATCATTTTAACTCTGTACTCTGATTACTGTCACACTGTGGCTGTTGCACTGACTGAGCTTGATTCCTAAAAACATTGTCTCCTCTCTATAAGGTGGAAGTCAGGAGCATGACGTGATATTTTCTACGTGTCTGTAAAAGTGCAGCTCTTTTAAATCTCAAGAAACTCAGCACTATCCAGGTAAAGCAGCCCATTTGACTACATTCTACTAAAGGTTAATTCCCCTTGAACATCAGTGCACCGTGGCTGTAGGTTACACCGTATGCAAAATGTACCGCAATAACACTCCGAGGTTTCTTTAATAGGACTTCCGAAATCTATCCAGCCAAGGAGAATGACAGGTGCAAGTGAACACAAAAACCAACAAGTTCCCTCCAGGTCACACAACATTTTAGTTCAATCAACCGCAGTAAGCAAAATTCTTGGAACTGCTGACCGAAACGCGAGAGCACCTTCACCAAACACGGCTAACAAGGTGAGTCACAATGACCTCTGCGCGGATTAACAGAGAATATCAACGGCGCACCAGTGGCATGAATGAAAACAGATTCAAGGAGTTGGGCTGTTTATATTGTAACTAGACTAAGTGGGACCCGTTGGGTCCCTGTCACACGAAAGACCTGGTCTCCCAATGCAACCCATCCCCCCAACGCAATATTGCACCACCCACGCATAGCCCCCAACTGCGCAGGCAAGGCTCATTTCCCCTCATTCCCCAGCACTCCCTCCGCCTCCTCTTCACCCTCCCTCTTCTTTCCCCTCTCCTCCTCCACTCCCCCAATCCCTCCCTCTCCTTTCTCCTACCCTCAGTCACTCCCTCCACCCATCCATAAAAAGCAGCATCTGCAGTTCCTTCCTCCACAGGTCATTCATTGTTAGCTGTGGTTTCGATCCGGTTAATTTGACGATTGGACCAATTTGCACCATGTGCGTGTGTGTGTGTGTGTGTGTGTGTGTGTGTGTGTGTGTGTGTGTGTGTGTGTGTGTGTGTGTGTGTGTGTGTGTGTGTGTGTGTGTGTGTGTGTGTGTGTGTGTGTGTGTGTGTGTGTGTACTCAAACTCAGCGCAAACAGCCTGGCCACTCAGCAACCCGACTCTCCCTCTGCCCACTCCGGCTCAGCCACCGCTCGGCCCATCCCTGCACTGCCCACTCAGCTACCGGCCTGCCTGCTCGCTGCCGCCGCCGGGCCCGCGGTGAGGAGGGGGGGGGGGGGGGGGGGGGGGGGGGGATGGAGTCGGGAGAGAGATGGGACCAGGGCCTCCACTGAACCCATCCCCCCACCCCCTGCAGCTGCCGTTCGTGGTGGGGGAGACGATAGACATGTTACTGTGAGGAGGGGAGAGAGGAGTTTGTGAGTGAGGCGGGATAGGCCACTGCAGCGCAGGAAGGGGCGTCGCCATCCCAGCCGTGGCATTGACTGACAGAAGAGGCCAATCTCCGTGGCGCTGACTGAAGGAATCTGCGCATATGTCTAAATCACTATAACTTTTACAATATCCCACCGATCGGAATGAAACTTGTTGCACCCGCAGCACAGGAGAACGGCGAGTAACCTGGCGATAAATCGTAGTGCTATCGCGTACTATTTTTGCGCAAGTAGAAAAAACCCGCAAACCGGAACAGCACAAGATCAGAGTATTAGTTATGTATAGATGGATGGAGGACAAAGTACAGAAGGTCCCTGGGTTCTGGAAACCCCGACATATGAGCACGAGCCCACAATATTACAAAATTCAAAGTATATATGTTAATTCCTATAAAGTACAGAGCTAGTTTATATTCTCTCTCTCTCTGTCTCTGTCTCTCTCTCTCTCTCTGTCTGTCTCTCTCTCTCTCTCCGTCTGTCTCTCTCGCTCTCTCCTTTAAGCAATTGGTCTTTCTAGTCAGTCTTCTGTGCTTTTTTATGCCATTCGCTACCACGTACATTAAAACAAGTGGTTAACCAGGGAGAATGCAGGAGCACTCCAGGATAAACCATCAAGGGGAAAAAGGTCCCTCATCTTTTGGGTATTTAAGCGTTTTTTAGATGGGCACAGGGATATGCAAGGAATGGAGGGATATGGATCATGAGCGGGCAAGCAGAGATTAGTTTAACAGCATCATGTTCAGCACAGACATTGTGGACTGAATGACCTGCTTCAATGCTGTTCCTGATCCGTTCAATGTAACATTGTGGAGTGTGGTTTTTTCATCCAGTAATTTCCGACGCGGACAAAATTAATTTACGGAAATCTGCAAAAATGGAACCAATTTGTTAGTCGGTGACAGGCTGTACTTTAAAAGGAACAAGGCAAATATCTGCAAAATTAGAAGTGAAAAAAAAAGACAACACCTTTTACAAAAGAACAGAAAAAATAAATTTATTGGAGAGGAAAAGTGTGCTGATTCAATATATTTTTGCATAATATTCAAAGGAAGTGCTTGCATGATTTGCAGTGAGTTATAATTGGCAGCTAACCAGCGTAACAGTCTGTGTGACGATAACATCACAGGAAGGGTTCAGATCATGTTTCCCCAATAAACCTTTGACAGCTGAACCAAATCAAAAGACAAGGATTTCATTGGGATGATACAGTTCCACTGAAAGTAATCAATGTTGGTAATTAACATTACAGGTATAAAACATAACATCTACGACAATGAAAATGATAATAGGGAGGAGAATTATTACAGTGATTTGGCATGAGGTCGTGAACAGATAAAACAACTGACCAATTATTGGGGAGAAAGGTGAAATGGCAATGACGTTTCTGTGACCATAACTGTGACCAGGATTAAGTTGTGGAGACTGGGAAATAACTGTGATGTCACATGAAAACTTAGAACCAAGAAAAGGAATGAAAAATTCTCAGTTTCAACCTGCTAAGATAATCAGACCAAAAACATTCAAAGTCCTTGTAGTACAACATCCTTGATGACGTCAACCACAGGCCAGCACACTTAAGTTCATAGGAGCAGCTATTGGAGCAGAATTAGGCTATCTTCGGCATATCAATTCTACTCCACCCTTCAATCATGGCTGATCTATCTTTTCTTCTCAACCCCATTCTCCTGCCTACTCCCCATAATCCCTGACACCTTTACTAATCAAGAATCTGTCAATCACCGCCTTATAAACATCCATTGACTTGGCCTTCACAGCCTTCTGTGGCAATTAATTCCACAGATTCACCACCCTCTGACCAAAGAAATTCACCCCCCTCTGACCAAAGGGTATGACATTTTATCCTGAGGCTATGGCCTCTGGTCCTAGATGCTCCCACTAGTGGAAGCATCCTCTCCACATTTAATCTATTCAGGCCTTCCACTATTCGGTAAGTTTCAATGAGGTTTCCCCCTCATCCTTCTAAACTCCAGCGAATACAGGCCCAGTGCCGTCAAACGCTCAACATATGTTAACCCAATCATTCCTGGGATCATTCTCGTAAATCTACTCTGGTCACAGTGCCCACAATAAATCAAACCAGTAAACAGAACATACACTGAATTACATAGTTATTACGATATTCTGTTCGAAAGGCATTGAGCTGAAATTGTCCATGCTGAACGTCCATTGGAGCTACTGCCATTTGCCCGTTGGGCCCATATCCCTCTTATCTTTTTCTATCCACATATCTTTCCAAATCCAAATGTGTTTTAAACATTGTAATTGTACCCTCCTCCAGTGCTTGCTCTGGCAGCTCGGTCCACTTACTGTCCACCCTCAATAGGATAAACTTGCCTCAAAGCTCTCCTCTCACCTTAAACCTATGTCCCATGGCCCTCGATTCATCTACTTTGGGTAAAAGACCATGTGGATGTACCCTATGTATTTCCCCCATGATCTTATGTGTAAAATCACCCCTCCACCTCTTGCACTCAAAAGCACAAAGACCTAGACTACCCAACCTCTCCCTATAGCTCTGGCCCTCATATCCTGGCAACATCCTCATAGTGTTCCAAATGTCTTCTACATCACCATGTTGATCTTTATAGCCTTTTTCAGGGAACTATGCACATGACTCCCGGTCTCTCTGATCTACAATATTCTCCAGGCCCCTGTAACTTACCGTGCAATTTAATAAATTCCATCTGCCATTCCTTGGCCTTTTCCCCAGTTCATCTAGATCCTGTTGTGAACTTCTTCACTGTTCATTGCACCACCAATTTAGATTTCATCCATAAACCTGCTATCCACATTAACAATATTGTCATCCAAATTGATAATATACATGATAAACAATAGTAGACCCCGCACCAATCCTTCAGCACACCACTGGTCACAAGCATCCAAACAGAAAAACAACCCTCCACTACTAAGCCAATTGGTTAGCTTACCTTGAACCACATGTGACCAAACCTTCCACACTAACCGACCATGCAGAGCCTTGTCAAAGGCATTGTTAAAGACAATGTAGACAACATCTACCATCCTGCCCTCGACATATTTGTGAGACACCATTTGGCATGCACAAAGTCATGTAAATATACATATCTAAAACTGCTGTTCATATACTACACCTCAGCGTTTAACAGAATCATCTCTGCCTGCTGAGTCCCCTGCTCTGCCCTCTCTACACCCATGGCTGTGTGGCTAAACTCTGCTCCAATGCCATCTATAAATTTGCTGATGACACCATTGCTGCTGATCGGATCACAGGTGGTGACAGGAGAGAGATAAAACAGCAGGTTGGGTGGTGCTGCAACAACAACCTCTGACTTGGCATCAACACAGTCAAGGAACTAGTCATTGACTTCTGAAAGAAGAAGTCCAGAGACCACATGCTACATTTCATTGGTTAGTCAATGGTGTAGAAAAGTAGCAGCTTCAAATTGCTTGATGTTAACATTGTTGATGATCTGGGATGCCCTGGACCCAATGTCCATACTTCTGTAGAAGTTTAAAGAGATTCGGTGTTTCTCCACATGCTCTAACAAACTTCCACAGATGTATGAATGAAATTATCATGACTGGTTGCATCATGGCCTGGAACAGCAATTGCAATGCATATGAACACAAGAGGCTGCAGAGAGTGGCGGACTCAGTCCAGAATGGACACAGCATTCCAAGAAGATGGCATCTATCATCTAGGATCTCCATCATCTGGTCCATGTCCTCATCTCACTACTACCGACAGACAGGTCTGAAGCTGCACACCACCAGGTTCAGGAACAGCTACTTTTCAACAACTATCAGGATCTTCAAGCGACCTGCAAACCCCAACCCTTCTTTGGCTTCGGAACAGAAAGAACCATTTCTTGCATGACCTGCTTTCTTATTGGGTATTTTCTCACTAATCACTTCTTTTTTTGCACACTGTTTTTCTTTACAATGTCTTATAAAATTGATCTCTAATTGAATTATTGTGTATTATCTGAGTCCATTGGGTGGAAGACTGCAACCTTCACGTGGTCCGCCCTGTTTCGACGAATACGATCACACCGACGTGCACAGTCGAATAGAACAGGTTGTCCTACAACTTTAGGCTGTGCACGCCATACGCAAGAAGAAGTCTGAGTCTATGTATTTCTGCAATCAAGACTTTCATTGTACCTGTACCTCATCGTGCTTGTGCATATGACAATTAACTTGACTTCCAGTAACTTGTCCAGCACTGATTTTAAGTTCACAAACCTGTAGCTCCCTGTCTTGTCCTTGCAGTTCTTCTTAATAAAGACACTATCATTAGCCAACCCCCAGTCCTCTGGACCGTCACCCATGATGAATTAAAAGATTCATCAAATATCTCTGCCAGGGCCCCTGCAATTTCTGTTCTAGCTTCCCAAAGTCCTTATTTGAACTGACCCTGTGGATCTCTCCACCTTAATAAGTAAAAAATTGCCAGCACCTTCTCTGTTGTAATGTGGGTGTGTTCCAATACCCCCCCCCACTGGCCACCAATATTGGAATTGGTGGAGGGGTGGAATATTGCGTTGGAGGACCAGCCCTTCCATGCGAAGCTGGGACCCAACGGGTCCCAATTGGTCTATTATAGTCTAGTATATCCTACATCTTTTATACTCCTTAAAGGCTTCACTTGATCCCAGCTATTTAAACCTGTCATATAGGGAGCCTTACAGCAAATAGAATTAAAGAAGGGAGCAGCAGAGCACATGGAATGAAACCAGAGAAGAACAATACACAATGATTCAGACCAGGGAATAGAACAGTGCCCACAACAAATCAGACCAGTGAACAGAACACATACTGAATCAAATTAGGCAGATCGCAGAGAATTAAAAATGGGAAGAACAAAAAAATACTTATTCGAACAAGGAAGTAGCTAAACACATTGACTCAGCCGAGGGGCTGCATAGAAACTCAATCATACCACATAGCAAAGGAACACACTGAACTCAGTAAGTGAACCTCACAACACATTGAGTAAAACAGGGAGCAGCACACACACACTCAATCAAACCCAATCACAGCAGGAAAGTGTACAGCGCATTGACTCACATCGGGCAACAGCACAGCAAAATAAACCAGGGAACAGTACAAGCAATAAGACAAAATGGGGACCAGCATAAACTAGGGACAATCAGAGTACACTTAATTAAACCAGGGAAGAGCACAGCACACTGATTCACATAACATGGCAAACTGAATTCAAAGGGGGCACAGTACTGCACACTGAACTCAGCAAGCGAGTTTACAACAATCTGAAGCAAACCGGTTGGAGGAAGACCACACTGAATTCAGTTCAGGTAACAGCGCACCCCATGGCTCAAACCAGTGAACAGTGCACACACCGAGTCAATAGACAATAGACAATAGGTGCAGGAGTAGGCCATTCGGCCCTTCGAGCCAGCACTGCCATTCTATGTGATCATGGTTGACCATCCACAATCAGTACCCCGTTCCTTCCTTCTCCCCATATCCCCTGACTCCACTATGTTTAAGAGCCCTATCTAGCTCTCTCTTGAAAGTATCTAGAGAATCGGCCTCCACCGTCCTCTGAAGCAGAGAATCACAGACTCACCACCCTCTGTGAGAAAAAGTGTTTCCTCGTTTCCGTTCTAAATGGCTTACCAATTATTCTTAAACTGTGGCCCCTAGTTCTGGACTCCCCCAACATCGGGAACATGTTTCCTGAATCTAGCGTGTCCAAACCCTTAACAATCTTATATGTTTCAATAAGATCCCCTCTCATCTTTCTAAACTCCAGAGTGTACAAGCCCAGCCGCTCCATTCTCTCAGCATATGACAGTCCCGCAATCCCGGGAATTAACCTTGTAAACCTATGTTGCACTCCCTCAATAGCAAGAATGTCCTTCCTCAAATTAGGGGGCCAAAACTGCACACGATACTCCAGGTGTGGTCTCACTAGGGCCTCTTTGCTCCTATACTCGACTCCTCTTGTTATAAAGGCCAACCTGCCATTCGCTTTCTACACTGCCTGCTGTACCTGCATGTTTACTTTCATAGACTGATGAACAAGGACCCCCAGATCCCGTTGTACTTCCCCTTTTCCCAACGACGCCATTTAGATAGTAATCTGCCTTCCTGTTTTTGATACCAAAGTGGATAACCTTACATTTATCCACATTAAACTTCATCTGCCATGCATCTGCCCACTCCCCCAACCTGTCTAGGTCACCCTGCATTCTCATAGCATCCTCCTCACAGTTCACACTACCACCCAGCTTTGTGTCATCTGCAAATTTGCTAATGTTACTTTGAATCCCTTCATCCAAATCATTTTAGAAATCCCTTCATCCAAATCATAGTCCCCTTTATTTAATTGTAACACTGCCAACTCCGATCTACCCTTCTCTCTCTCCAATTGTAGATTAAACTTGACCATATTTTGGTCACTACCTCCGAATGGCTCATTAACCTCGTCCTTTATCAAATCTGATTCATTACATAACACTAAATCCAGAATTGCCTTCTCCCTGGTAGGCTCCAATACAAGCTGCTCTAAGAATCCATCACAAAAGCACTCTACAAAGTCCCTTTCTTGGGGTCCAGTATCAACCTGATTTTCCCAATCTACCTGCATGTTGAAATCTCCCATAACAACCACAGCATTACTTTTGCTGCATGCCAATTTTAACTCCTGATTCAACTTGCAGCCTATGTCCAGGCTACTGTTTGGGGGCCTGTAGATAAGTCCCATTAGGGTCTTTTTACCCTTACAATTCCTTAGTTATATCCATACTGACTCCACATCTCCTGTTTCAATGTCACCCCTTGCAAGGGACTGAATTTCATTCCTCACCAACAGAGCTACCCCACCCCCTCTGCCCACCTGTCTGTCTTTTCGATAGGAGGTATACCATTGAATATTCAGTTCCCAGCCATGGCCCTCTGCAGCCATGTCTCTGTAATTCCCACAACATCATACTTGCCAATTTCTAACTGAGCCTCAAGCTCGTCCACTTTATTTCTTATACTTCACGCATTCATATACAACATTTTCACCTCCGTATTCACGTTCCCCCTTGCACCGCTCGCAATTGGCCCTGACCTTACTCTTTTATCCCTTCTCGAACTTTCCTTCCCATTAATTCGAGAGTCAAACTGGGGACAGCAAAGTAGACTGAATTAAAGCATTGATGAGCACAGCATTTTGATCAGACTGGGAATCAACATAATACACTGAATCAAAACCAGGGATAACACACGTCGACGCAGGGAACCGTACACGCACTGAATGAATCCAGTGAAAGGCACAACACACAAATTCATAGTAGGTAATGTTACACACATTGAATCAAACCAGAGAAAGGCATAACAGACTGAATCAAGCCAGTGAACAGCACATATACAAATCAAAGCGAGGGACAGCACATATAAACACATCGCTGAATTACATAGCACAGTGAATCAGAACAGTTAAAAGTACAGTGATCTGAATCAGAGCAAGGAGCAGCAGATCACATTGAATTCAGTTCAGGTAACCGAACAACAAGTGACTTTTCAAGTTGAACAGCACAGCCCATAGAATCAAACCAAAAAGTGTGCCCACAGCTGTTGCATGGCTTGGTTCAATGCAGGAAGGAACTGCACACACTGGTTTACACCAAAGATAGACACAAAATGCTGGAGTAACTCAGCAGGTCAGGCAGCACAGTACCTCTGATCTGAAAGGGGTACTCCACCCAAAACGTCAACCATTCATTTTCTCCCACTGAGTTACTCTGGCATTTTGCGTCTATGTTTGATTCAGTGTGTTCCATTCACTGGCTATATTTATTGTGCGCACTGATCCATGGTATGATTAGGCATCTGTGCTATTTAGTTTTGCTGTGCTCTTCCCAGGTTTGAATCAGTGTACCCTGTCCATTCCTAGTTTGCATGTAATGTTCCCTCATTCAGTGTGGATGCTGTAGACTGGCCTGATTCTCAATGTGCTATGTTATTCAGTGATTTCTTCAAGTGTGCATTTCTGTTTCCTGGTTTGATTAGTTTCTATGTGCTGTTCACAAATTTGACTCACTGTGCTGTGCTGTTCACTGGTTGATTCAGTGCATGTTCAATTTAGCACACACTCGAGCACAGGGAATTAAACAGTGGATCAGCAGACACGCCAGGCATGGCAGTCAGCGCTTGGCCTCATTGATGTAGAGAGAGCACCAAACACGATTGATGAGGTTGGGAGGAGGTGCTGGCAAATCTCTGCCTCACATGGAAGATCCATGAATGGAGATGAGAGGGAGGTGTAGGGATAGGTGTTACACTCCTGTTGTTGTAGGGAGAGGTGCCTGGCAAGGGATAAGGATGGGTGGGGAGAAGATGTGTCAGGTCGTGGGATCTCATTGCAGTTGGTGGAAATGTCAAAGAATGATTCGTTAGATGCGGAGGCAGGTGGGGTGAAAGGTAAGGACCAAGGGAAATCAGCCCCTGTTCTGGGATGTGCAGGGTAAGAGGATCAGAAGTGTGGGGTATGAAGGGGTGAGGGCTTCATTTCAGGGGACGTAATGTTTCCTGAAAAAGGAGGACAGGCTGGAGAGGAAAGCCTCATCTCAAGAACTGATGTGACGGAGACAGAGCAACTGAGATAACGTGATGGCGTCCTCTCCAAGAGACAAGGTGGGATGATGTGCCATCTAGGTAGCTGTGGGAGACATTTCCAGTAAATGTCAAACAAGGAGACAGCACAGTGAAGCAAACCAGGGAGCAGTAGAGCAGTCAGAATTAAAGCAGTAAAGAAAACAACTCACTGTATCAAAGTGAGGAACAGCAGAGCACGCTAAATGAAACGAGAGGACAGAACATGGACTGAACCAATCCAGGAACTGCACACAGACTGAGTCCATCATGGGAATAACACACAGACTGAGTCCATCAAGCGACAGCACACAGACTGAATCAGTCCAGGGAACAGATCACAGACTGAATCAGTCCAGTCAGTGCACACCATAAATTCATCCAGAGAATTCAGCACACACGCTAATTCAAAAAAGGGAAAGGCACACACATTGATTTCAGCCCATGAACAGGGCCCACACTGAATCAAACCTGTGATCTACACAGCACACCAATTCAAATGATGGAGCAGAACAACTACTGAGTCAAACTAGTAAATAACACAGCCGCCTAATTAAACCCGAAGAAGGGTCTCGACATGAAATGTTACCTATTTCCTTTCTCCACAGATTGTGCCTGGCCCGCTGAGTTACTCCAGCATTTTGTTTCTATCTTCGCTGCTAATAGAAGGCTGTTTTACAGATTGGAGGCCTGTGACCAACGGGGTGCTGCAGAGATCAGCGCTACACACCCTGCTGTTTGTCAAATATAACATAACATGGATACAACACAATTTCCTCAAAATCAACAGCGATAAGACAGAATTCCTCCTCATAGGCTCCAAAGCCACACTCAGCAAAATCAATAACCCCACTCTCACCATCGACCGCACCACTGTCTCCCCATCTCCCCAGGCCCGCAACCTTGGCGTGATCTTTGATTCCACCCTCTCCCTTGAGTCTCACATCCACCATGTCATTAAAACCTCCTTCTTTCATCTCCGCAACATCGCCAAACTCAGACCCTCTCTCACACCTCCCGCTGCTGAAAGACTCATCCATGCCTTCATCTCCTCCCAACTGGACTATTGCAACTCACTTCTCCTTGGCATCAGCTCCACCTACATCAACCGACTCCAACTGGTCCAGAACGCAGCCGCCCGACTCATCACCCACACCAAATCCTGGCATCACATCACCCCAGTCCTCAAACAACTTCACTGGCTTCCCATCTGCCACCGGATCACCTACAAAATCCTGATCCTCACCTACAAAGTCCTCCACCATCTGGCCCCCCCATATCTCACTGACCTCCTCTCCTCCTACCAACCCTCACAGTCCCTCAGATCCACATCAGCCGGTCTCCTCTCCATCCACAAGTCCAACCTCCGCAGTTTAGGGGACAGAGCCTTCTCCATGGCAGCTCCCAGGCTCTGGAACTCCCTCCCCCAACTGAATCGCAATTCCGTGTCCCTCACCATCTTCCAGTCCTGCCTCAAGACCCATCTCTTCACCTCTGCCTATCCTTAGCCCCACGTCCCCCTCCCTTTTCATCTGTGCATTAATTACCTTATTATTGTGTTTTGTATTGAATTCTGTCTTTACTTTGTGTACTAGTCATGTCTCTACTATTTATTTCATTCCCCTTACATGTTTTTCCTCTACCTGCAAAATTTTGGTAAGGTGTCCTTGAGACTCTTGAAAGGCACCCATAAATAAAATTTATTATTATTATTATTAAATATATAAAGACTTGGATGAAAATGTAGGTAGCGTGATAACAAGTTTGCAGATGACGCCAAAAGTAGTGGTGTGGCAGACTGAAGAACACTGTCTCAGGTTATAAACAGGAGCTAAATCAGCTGGGAAAGTGGGTAAAAGAAAGACTTATCAAAAGAAAGTCAGATGGAATTTAACTAATGTGATGGACTTTAGGAAGTTAAGCCGGGACAGGAGATGCAATACATAACATGGCACTGGTAGTGTTGTTGAACAGGGAGACCGTGGGGTACATTATAAGTACATTGTTCCCTGAAAGTGGTGACACAGATAGACAATGTGGTGAAGACAGTTTGGTACACTTGCCTTCATAGAATGGGATATTGAGTAGAAGAGTCGGGAGGTCATGTTAGGTCATTGGTTAGATCGCAGCTGGAATAATGTGTGCTGTTGTGGTCTCCATGCTATCGGAAGGATGTGATTACATTGGAGAGGATGCACAAGGATGCTGACAGGTCTGGAGACCTTGGATTATAAAGAGAGATGGGATGGGGTGGCACTGTTTTCCTGGAGGAAAAGAGGCTGAGGGGTGACCATTTTGAGGTTCATAAAATCACAAGTTGCATTGATGAAGTGAACAGCCACAGTCTTCAACCACAGTCATCCATTCTCAATGGCAGATTTGTTGAATGAACCTACACCGAATCAAACCTGATGCAGCACAGCACCCCCCAATGAAAACTACAAACTTTGAATGAGACCAGGAACAGCCAAGTATTCTGTCTCAAACCAGGGAACAGCACAGCATGCTGAATCAGACCGGGGAAAACACAACACACTGAATTAAACCAGGAACTGCACTGAACACAGAATCAAAGCAGGGAACGGCACACACACTTAATCATTTCAGTGAACAGCACACAGAATGAATGAAACCAGCACACTGATTCAAACCAGTGAGCTTTACAGAACATTGACTCAAACCAGCAAAGACCACAAAACTTGAATGAAACCAGAGAAGTGCAGAGCTCACTGAATGCATCCAGAACATACCAGACGCAGCTAGTCAACAGGGAACATCCCACATGCTGAATCAACCAGTACACTGAAACTAAACATGGACCTGCAGAGAAAATTGATCAATCCAAGGAATAGCACATCTATTAAATTCGACCTGGGAGCAGCCATGTACTGAGTCAAACTAGTGAACAACATGCACACTGAATAAAACCAAGGAGGAACATTGACACTGAATCCAACTTGTGAATGGCACAAACACTGAATGAAAACAATGAAGAGCGCACCACTGAATCCAACCAGATAATAGCACAGCACCGAGAATAGTCAAACCAGTGAACACAAATCCAGAGATCCTGCCTGACCCACTTTGTGCCCTTTAACAGAAAGCACAGTGAATCCTAAAGAGAACAGCACACACAGTGAATCCAAGCAGAAAACAACAGACATATTAAATCAATCCAGCGGTAACATGGACACTGAATTTAACTCGTCAATAGCACACACACTGAATCAATCCAAGGAAGGACAGACACACTGAATCAACCCAGAGAACAGCAAATGCAGTCATTACTGAACAAAACCACTAAACAGAAAGCACTGTGAGTCCAACTCGAGAATAACACAGGGCACTGAATGAAACCTGTGAAAGGCACGGCAGACTGAATGAAATCAGTGAATAGCTTCACAACACAGCGAAGAGCACAAACTTTGAATGAATCAGGGAACTGCAAAGCACACTGAATCTGACAAGAGAAAAAAAATCCGACACTTTGAATCAAACCAGGAAATCAAGGAGAACACTGAACCAAAGTGGAGGACAGGGAAAACCAGCGAACAACACGATGCGGTGAATTAATCCAAGGATTAATGAATCCACAGAGCTGCCTGAATTAAACCAATGAGCCACTCAGCACACCGAACCAAACCAGTGAACAGCACACACACTGAATTACACTGGGACAGCTACACAGACTGAATCAAACCAGTGAACAGCACAACATACTGAATTAAAACAGGGAATAGCAGATGCACTGAATCATATTAGGGATCACCAAAGCACACCAACTCAAACCAGGGAGTTGGTCAGCATGCTGATTCTAATCAGGAGACTTCACAAACGCTGTGTCAAACAGGGGATAGACTACACGCCAAATCCAAATGAGGAATAGCAAAGCACAATGAATCCAACCAAAAAAACACCAGGCACTTTGAATCAAACAGGGGAGCAGCACACACACTGAATCAAAACAATGCACAGTGCACACAGTGATTCAAACTGGGGTACAGCAGACACTCTGAATCAACCAGAGATCGGCCCACACAGTGAATCAAACATGGTTAGCACACACACTGAATCAACCATGGTAACACACACGCGCTGAATCGACCTTGATAACACACACACACTGAATCGACCTTGTTACACACACATTAAGTAGACATGGCAATACACAAACTGAATCAACCAGGGTAACACACACTGAGTCAAGATGGTCAGCACACGTACTGAATCAACGGAGGTAACACACACACACACACTGAACCAACATGGTAACGCACATGTTGAATCAAACCAAAGGCAGCAAAACAGACTGGATTAAACCAGTCAACTACAAATAAATGGAATGAAACTGAGGAACAGCACATATGCTAAATAAAACCAAGCATGAACACAGACACTGAACCTAACCAGTAATAGCAAACAGACTGAATTAAACCAGTGAACAGCACAGTAAGCTTAATGAGAGTGAGCAGCATCTCACACTAATTCAAACCAGAGAACAACACGTACACTAAATCAAACCTGTGATCAGTTACTGATTCAAACTGGGGAACGGCACATACTTTAAATCAAACCAAAGAACCGCATATACACGGCTGCAAAACAGTGAAGAGCAAGGCATACTGTATCAGACCAGGGAAATGCAAAAGTTTGAATTAAACAAGCCCAAGCCAGGGATCTAGAGGCCAGCGAGCCTGACATCAGTGGTGGATGAATTACTCAACGGGGTCTGAGGGACAAGATAAACCAGTTTTTGGATGGACAAGGGATAGTTGGCATGGTTTTGTGTGAGGATATCATATCTCACATATTTAAGTGAGTGTTTTGAAGTGGTCACCAAGCGGACAGATGAGGGTAGATCAGTGGGTGTTGTCCTTATGGACTTTACACAGCAATATGTCAAATTAGCATTGTCATTTTAAGTGATATAATACAGTTCTTGAAGTTACTCAGTTACACAGTAATATGTCATATCAAGCTGTACAATACAGTTATTTAAAATACCCTAGATATACATCCTGCAGATTAAGTTCACTTCAATATGAAACGTTTTAATGTGAGATGCAGTATTTCAGTAGGTGTGGAAGATTGAGAAGGAGGTTGTTACCGTAACAGCTTTGCTTGAAGACACTGTTTATGATTTGATCTGATAGTTAGGATAACAGCTTACTGGTCATCATGCAGCAGATATATATTTGAGTAGTGCAGGCAAATATGAGAAGGATTCTCAGGTTGATGTTGATTGACTTTGTGAAGTTGAAGGGCTGCACAGTGGTTGGACTGCTCCTAACATTTTTCATGGATTTACTACACCTGGGAAGATTGTGCCCATTGTACACTGGGCACAGAGAGGAGAGGCAAGAGGAGACAGAAATGATGGGGAGGAGAGTCCCAAGTAAGTGAGGGAGAGAGAGAGTTGATAAATGAGAGGAAAGGTGAAGGAAGAGTGAAAGAAGGCCAGAGCAAGGAAGGGAAAGCGTTAGGGAGAGAAGGAGGAGGTTGAGAGACAGAAATGAGGAGAGAGAGAGAGCGAGGGAAAGGTGGAATGGGATATAGAGAGCTGATGACACAGAAAGAGGGTAGATAGAGAGAAAAGGAGGGACAAGTCATTGAGAGAGAGAGAGGAAGATGAGGATGGAGTTATAGAGTCAATTCAAGAGTCAATTTCAAGAGTCAATTTGTGGTGAGGGATAGCTGAAGAGGGAGGAGGCAAGAGGGAAGGATCTGAGGGTAGGAGAAAGAGGGGAAGAGGAAATGAGCAGGGATATGGAATCCATCTGTGTTATCAGAATATGTTACATGGACCCATTATGATGATATCCATGCATCCAATAATCTGAAACGCCATCATCACTGGCCAAGACCTTGTTCTGTTAATATGATGTGGTTGCTGCTGTGCAAAGGTCACCCACACTAAAATAAGCCGTGTGCGGGCCTCGCCATGAAATCTAGACCTTCGAACATCAGGATGTTTGTGGAGAACTCCACAGCTGAAGAGCTGAAAGTTTCCCCACATTTGACAGAGAGCTCACATGCATGGACTTTGATTCTGTCAGGAGTCAGTCAACCCTATCAAGATCGACTGAATCATCTCCATTTATTTCACAGTTTATATCAAGCAGTGCCACACTGTAGATCAGTTATGGGTGGAAGGTACAGCTGTATTTCTTTCTGTAGTTTTCCAAGTTTCTTTATTGAAAGAATTTGAAGCACTGTAATCTGATCCCACAAAGCCCACCCACACGAACACATACACAATCCTCCCGTTTCCTCTCAGCAGTTCAGAAGCAGCTTGTGCCAACTGTGGCCAGCCAACCTTTGTGCTGTGTCTCTGAACTCATGAACAAAGAGGATTAAAACAATCTGCAGCATGGGCGAATGTGCCATGCAGTGTGGCAGTTAGCCACAGGGGTCAGGACTGTGCCATGTTGTTCCCAGTTTTGCTGACTACAATGAAGGCAGCAGCCAGAGTAGCACAGGAGAACAGAAAACTGATTGCTGAAAATCTGCTACTGAAGCAGAAACAACGGGGAATGAGCTGGAGGCTGAGACACTATAAAGGGGCTGGACATGCTTTATTTACAGATAACAGGCGCTTTGTGAGACTTTTAGTTTAGTTTAGTTTAGAGATACAGTGTGGAAACAGGCCCTTCAGCCCACCGAGTCCGCACCGACCAGCAATCCTCATACATTAACACTATCCTACATATTAGGGACAATTTACAAATTTACTGAAGCCAATTAACCTACAAACAATAGACAATAGACAATAGGTGCAGGAGTAGGCCATTCGGCCCATCGAGCCAGCACCACCATTCAATGTGATCATGGCTAATCATCGCCAATCAGTACCCCATTCCTGCCTTCTCCCCATATCTCCTGACTCCACTGTCTTCAAGAGCCCTATCTAGCTCTCTCTTGAAAGTATCCAGAGAACCAGCCTCCACCGCCCTCTGAGGCAGAAAATTCCACAGACTCACAACTATTTGTGAGAAAAAGTGTTTCCTCATCTCCGTTTTAAATGGCTTACCCCTTATTCTTAAACTGTGGTCCCTGGCTCTGGACTTCCCCAACATCAGAAACATGTTTTCTGCCTCTAGCGTGTCCAAACCCTTAACAATCTTATATGTTTCAATAAGATATCCTCTCATCCTTCTAAATTCCAGAGTGTACAAGCCCAGCCGCTCCATTCTCACATCATATGACAGTCCCGCCATCCCGGGAATTAACCTTGTAAACCTACGCTGCACTCCCTCAATAGCAAGGATGTCCTTCCTCAAATTAGGGGACCAAAACTGCACACAATACTCCAGGTGTGGTCTCACGAGGGCCCTGTACAAGTGCAGAGGGACCTCTTTGCTCCTATACTCGACTCCTCTTGTTATAAAGGCCAACATGCCATTCACTTTCTTCACAGCCTGCTGTACCTGCATGCTTACTTTCATAGACCGATGAACAAGGACCCTCAGATCCCATTGTACATCCCCTTTTCCCAACTATGCCATTTAGATAATAATCTGCCTTCCTGCACATCTTTATATTGTGAACCTGCACATCTTTATATTGTGGGAGGAAACCGGAGCATTTGCGGAATCCACACATGGTCACAGGGAGAACATACAAACTCTGTACAGACAACACCTGTAGTCAGGATCGAATCTGGGTCTCTGGCGTTGTAAGACTAACTCTATTGCTGCTCCATTGTGCCGCCCTAACTTGTAACTTGTGAAACAACAATGTTGGGAACAGTGGAAGAAAATTAAAAAAACAGCAGATGCTGCAAATCTATACTTAATTAATACTCTGATCTTGAGCTCTTCCGGTTTGTGGGGTTTATCTACTTGCGCAAAAACGGTACGTGATAGCACTGCGTTTTTTCACCAGGTTACTCACCATTCACCTGTGCTGCGAGTGCAACAAGTTTCGTTCAGATCGGTAGTATATTGTAAAAGTTATTGAGGTTTAAAAATCTTTAAAAACCACGCGTGCGCAGATTCCTTCAGACAGAGTCACGCAGATTGGTCTCTTCTCCTGTCCATCAATGCCACGGGTGGGATGGCGACGCCCTTTCCTACCCAACCAGTGGTAGCCTCACCCGCCTCACTCACAAACTGCTCTCTCCCCTCCTCACAGTAACTTGTCTATCGTCTCCCCACCACTGGAGGCAGCCACAGCCCTGGTCTTGGAGATCTCACTCACCCCTCTGCCCACTCTCTGAAACGGTCATGGTCCGTCTCCCGCCATTGTAGTAACTCACCCCCACAGCCTTCTTGGAGATCTTCTCCACCAGCTCATCGAAACTCATGGTGCCCACCATGACGAACATCGACTCCATCTACCCTCCGCCCGGCGGTGGCAGCGAGCAGGCAGCCAGGTAGGAGGGTGGGCAGGGCGAGGATGGGCCGAGCGGCAGCTGAGTCGGAGTGGGCAGAGGGAGGGAGGGAGGGAGAGTTGGGTTGCAGGGTGGCCGAGCAGTTTGCGTGGAGTTTGAGTAACTCACACACACGATGCAAACTGGTCCAACCGTCAAGTCAATGGGATCTAAACCACAGCTAACAATGAATGATCCGTGGAGGAAGGAACTGCAGATGCTGCTTTTTATGGAGGGTAGGGAGTGACTGAGGGTAGGGAAAAGGAGAGGGAGGGCGAGGTGGCGGGAGAGGTGAGGGAGGGATTGGGGGAGGGGACGATGAGAAGGAAAGATCCTGGGGAGGTGGGGAGAGTGGGGTGATTGAAGGAGAGGATGGGTAGGGAGGGACAGGAAGGGGTACGGAGAGAGAGGGGGGGAAAGCGGGGGAGGAGGGGACATATAGCGAGAGGAGGGGGGAGTGGGGGAGGTAGGGAGGGATATTGGGGGGATAGGGGAGGTGAGGAGTGGGGGGAATAGAGGGATTGGGGGGGGTAGGGAGGGGATAGGAGTTATGGAGAGAGGGAGGGAGTGATTGAGGGTAGGGAGAGAGGTGAGGAGAGAAAGGAGAGAGAGAGAGAGGTGAGGGAGGGACTGGGTGAGGGATTGGGGGAGGGGAGGAGGCGAGGGGAAAGAAGAGGGAGGGTGAAGAGGAGGGGGAGGGAGTGCTGGGGATGAGGGGAAATGAACCCTGCCTGCGCAGTTGGGGGCTATACATGAGTGGTGCAATATTGTGTTGGGGGGGACAGGTTGCATTGGGGAACGGGTGAGTGATGGAATGTTGCATTGGGGAACGGGTTGCATTGGGGGACCAGGCCTCCTGTGTGATAGGGACCCAATGGGTCCCACTTAGTCTAGTCTGGAATAAAAACAGAAAATGTTGGAATGCTCCACAGCTTGGGCAGGATCTGTGGTGGAAAATAGTAAACGTCTCAGGTCAGAGGACTTTGGGTCAGTGTAGGTCAGTTGTTTTGGTAATCTGCAGAAAGAGAAAAATAGTTACCATGAAGGAAGAAACTGCAGATGCTGGTCTGCACCAAAGAAAGACACAAAATTCAGAGTAAGCGGGTCAGGCAGCATCTCTGAAGAATAGGGACAGGCGATATTTCAGGTCTAAACCCTTCTTCAGACTGAATACGTCTTCTTCGGACAGGAAAAGGGAAACTGGAGGTATGAAAAGGTTCAGAACAAATCAGAGCTGGCATTGATGAACAAGGAAAGGTCGAGGCCATAATGGTCCATTGTTGGCTGAGTTTCAGGCTCAGCTCCAGGCCCACAGCCTCCACACTACAGGCTCAGACTGAATACGTCTTCTTCGGACAGGAAAAGGGAAACTGTAGGTATGAAAAGGTTCAGAACAAATCAGAGCTGGCATTGATGAACAAGGAAAGGTGGAGGCCATAATGGTCCATTGTTGGCTGAGTTTCAGGCTCAGCTCCAGGCCCACAGCCTCCACACTACAGGCTCTTACACCAAAAAGGTTAACATTTCAGGTGTGTGGCTGAGTGTCTCCATCATTTTTGCTTTTATAATGACCAGTGACTGTGAACACAGTGTGGCTTGAATCTGATTACCAAGAATTAAACAGGCCAACCCATTGCCTGTACAAGATCAATGATCAGGAATTGTTTGGAAGTTGCTTGCTTGCTTAAGATCAAACAAGAAAGCAAATATCCTGAACCTGAGTTAGCAACAACAACAGTTCATATTAAATGAAGTGGTTTAATATGGCAAAGTATTTCATGGTGCATTAGAGAGGAAAGTTTGACGGAAAGCCAGAAATAATATACTAGGGCAGACTAGGGCCAGTGTTCTGATTAAAGATTATTGACGTGAATTATTACCTTTCTTTCACTCACCTAAAGATTCACAGATGCTAAAGGGATCAGGGGGTATGGAGAGAAGGCAGGTACAGGATACTGAGTTGGATGATCAGCCATGATCATATTGAATGGCGGTGCAGGCTCGAAGGGCCGAATGGCCTACTCCTGCACCTATTTTCTATGTTTCTATGTTTCTATGTGAGGACTATGGAGGATTTTGTGCTCAGGGTCATGGCAGCTGAAGGCACAACTAGTAAAGGTGGAATGATTAAATTCAAGACCAACTAAGAGGACAGAAATCTCAGTGGATTACGGGGCTCCAGGAGATTACAGCGATTGGGAGACCATAAAGAATTTGAAGATAAAGATGAATTGTTTTCAACT